>NC_064035.1:722500-1022500 GCF_932526225.1 Nematostella vectensis | reverse complement strand
AATAATAATAATAATAATAATAATAATAATAATAATAATAATAATAATAATAATAATAATAATAATAATAATAATAATAATAATAATAATAATAATAATAATAATAATATCTGCATTTATATAGCGCCTCATCAATAATTGCCCTAGGCACTTTACAATTATATATCAATTAAATAAACATTACACAATCAAAAATGAAAAATCACCCTGAAAATACATTGTGTCTAATAGGAAATGTTACATTTATAAAAATCGTATATATATATATATATATATATATATATATATATATATATATATATATATATATATATATATATATATATATATATATATATATATATATATATATATATATATATAGTATGTATGTAATGTATAATTAACAGTGAAATTAAAAAAAATGAATTTTAAACTAATTAAAAATTAAATGACAAGTTAGTTCAGATCTGTTTACATAAAAAAAAAGCTAGAAATCGGGTGTCTTTATTCGAACGAGATTTGATTAATTTGGACAATCCTAGGTTTCTATTGAAAGTTGAATTTACACCCCCTTGTCAAAACAAAGGTCAAATCAATTGAAGAAACCTCGGAAAAAGCTCGCCGCGTCTTGTTTTCCAAGCTGGAAGACAAAAGCGCCGACATAGTACACAATGCTACGGCGGCAACATGAAAAGACTTGAACATCAACTTGTGTGTGCTTTAAGTTCTTCTGACATGAAAGAGAATAATCTAAGGACAGTTTAACTACAGGATAAGTTTGTTTTTTGCCTGACCCCATTAATGCAATTGCTCTCATATATGCATACAAAAGCCGTGTATGCCTGTCAAAAGTAAACGCAATGTTTGGCTGTTCACTTGCCAAATTGTTCTCAAGAATTCTGTGTATTTGTAGGTAGTTGTTATTAAAAGCGATAGTTAGTTGCTATTTCAAATATTTCTAGCTAAGTTTTTTTTTTTATAAAAATAATGACAACCCGATAAAAAGAGCAATCTGTTCCATTTGGTGTCGAGTAATCTTGGCTTCTAGGCTGTTTGGCTGCAAGGTGTGAAGCCATTGAAATCGGTTCTGTTGCGGCTTCTTTTTATAACGTTTAATTTCGTCGGGCAGCGAGTTTTGAGTTTGAAGATTATTCATCTTTCAAAAATCTCAGAGCCTTATACCTGTGAAATTGAAATTGGACAGTAAAGCAAGAGAAAGATGTTTCATTTCAACAATTTATTTAACGCGATTCAATGTCTGAATATTGATGGCGCCATATAAGATCGCCTTTTTATTAATATACAATTCCCTACTTTCTGAAGTAGGCTTTTCTATACAGTCTAATTTAGAATCAAAGAACAATGCAAAAATGATTTGAACAGATAATATTTACAATTTTTTTCTAAATCATCGAGTTATTTCTTTTGTAAAATCATTTAAATATTCGTATTTTCGATATCTATTAACAATTTGTTAAGCGTCATTTGGACGAATTTATTTTCTTTCCTTAAATTTCTTGTACACTAACAATCCGTCCCCCCAAAAAACCGCACAGATAGCCACTTCCGGTTGAAAGTTAGAAGTTGATCAGAAAATTCTAGAGTTGTTACCCCCATTTCCTTGTCGCTGAATAAAGGCCCCTCTGCTTGCAGAGTGCGAGATACCGAAAAGGTCTCTGAAAGCAGGGCAAAAAGCAAATATACTAAATTATGACTTTGGCAGACGCCCTCAATCAATATATACAAGAACAACTGTTCTGAGTCCTTGTACTTTAAGCTTGCGGTATGGTGTTCCAGCTTGAATGGAGAGTCAGCCCCCCGCTTTGCAGAAACTTGGATTTGTCTGTTTCTCTTCGATTCATGGCTTCATCGTGCCCTGGGCGTCCGTAAGCAGCGTTACTAAGTGAGAGTGTGAGCCCGGCGTGGATTCCCGCGCTTTGTGAGTGATGGGCGACGGTGCTTGGCACAGCTAGGTTCTCAATGGAAGCTGGGGCGGGAAAGAGAAGTTGATTCGACTCCGTGGCGTAGTACTGTTGGGGGTGACCTACAAATAGTGGAATTAACATCATGTTATTCAACTCTTTTCTCTATGGCGTAATACTGCTGGGGGTAACATTGAAATAGTGGAATTAACATCATGTTATACAACTCTTTTTTGTTGTTTGAAGCTTGTTTGATAATGTTTTCAAGGGTTCAAAGTAAAACCTAGAAACTATATTGAGCTTCTTGTCTAATGGGCTAACGATACGTGTCGATATAGTAAATTTATTCAACTAGGGAACAGAAAGTTATGATAAGCTCTAGATACCTATAAAGCCCCTCGTTTTTCCTTAGTCCATAAGCTCTTTCAGCACTTTAAAATGATTTGGGTAGGTAGGTAGGTAGGTAGGTAGGTAGGTAGGTAGGTAGGTAGGTAGGTAGGTAGGTAGGTAGGTAGGTAGGTAGGTAGGTAACTATAGGTGATTTTCAAATTCACTAAGAATTTCGCTTTGTCTCCTCTTTCACGGTGCCTCGTGTCGAGTCCCGAGGAGAAACAAAGTCGCGTTGGAACAGCTGCACAACTAGTTTACGTAAAAAACACCTAAGATTACAATTTCATAATCAAATAAAAAAAATATTGCCTCAGAAACGGTTACAAGAGTTATAGGGTGACGTGCAAGCAAAGTAATTTTAATATTAGCTGACAGTTTAGATAGCCATAAAGTAACAAAAGGAAATAAAAAAAGCCGATGTGTTTGTACGAGTGACCAGGCATTTCATTTATATAGCTAGTACACTAGACAAAGATCGTTGATAGAGACCTTCGAAGATTGACACTTTCAGGTGCAACAATAAGCTGTTCCGGTTTTCTTGGATTTACTATGTCCTAGGGACATCTTTGTCTGGGAACAGGTGCGCTATCAGTATACTTCTTAAGATAATTGAAAACTTTTATTCTCGACATAACACGTTTACAATTCAATTTAGCTTCTCGGCTCTTTTTCTTCAGCACTTCCGAATTGTTTCTTATCTGAGGGAGGGAAAGTTTATTTAATCAAACCTGCGGGTGAACGAAGAAGTGGCAAGAATATTTGAGATTTAATAAAAGTTAAACGATGGAAAATTGTGCGAAATGGCTTAGTAATACAAAATAATGTGGATAGTCTAATTTGTTAAACCTTTTCATAACGTAATCCGACACAAATCGAGTTTCAATTAATTTTGTAATTGAAGTGAAATTTTGACGGGATATAAAATGTTGTAGAAGAGAATCCATTACAGTGGAAAGCTTTTCATTTAAAAAAGAAGATCACTAAACCAAATTGAAAAAGAGATCTAAAAAAGAATAGAAGAGCTAGACTGAAAGTAGTTTAAAAAAGGATAACAGAAAAACCACTGACTAATCTAATAAAGAAACGCCAAATATCTTTGGAATATGCTGATGACTGTACTAACACAGCGCTGAGTAATCAAAAAAGTATTTTCATGTTTTCTTACCATCTAAGCAATGTAGACATGAGTATTTTATTAATCCCTTGCACAAATGACTACGGCAAAGTTTTGGTTTCGGCATCTCATTGCTAGTCTCTGTAGAAAACAGCAAGCAACGCTACTTACCAGGAGAAGATAAATCCGTCCGCTTATGGTATGGGTTGGGGTAGGGCGCAGGTCGATGACTTCGGATGCCTAGTTGGCCTATTCTGTTGTACGGAGATGAAGGAATGTGAGGATACGAGGAAGGGTGGTGATGATGCGGGTAGACCGGCGTGGACCCTGCACAGAACCATCCATCTAAATAGGGAAGAGAGAGAGAGAGAACAATTTTTTATCAGAGGTACAAAAAACATACCTAAAATAAACTTTACATGTATAATGATTAAAATAGACATGTTTGCACGATGGCTATTTGAACCCATTCGCGATGGTCGACCCTATGGCATTTTACACGGTTGGATCACATTGTCAAGTGCAAATAGTCCGATCAATAATTCGCGAGACGATAAAATTGGTGAATAACTGCGAGCCATTGACGTACACTAGCAAACGCTATTCCCCCAGGGCTATCCTTCCGATAACAGTGTTAATCTTGTAGTTCTTGTAATAACAAGAGTGCGTATAGAGGTAAAACAACGCAATGTTTTGACTGCAAGTGTAGAAATCACAACGAAGGCGTGAAAACGAAATTTCGCGGCCGATCGTCTTTCACGATGTTATTATATTAAAATATTCGTTTCTATGTTTGCCGTAAAAATATTCTCTAAATCGACTTACATTGGGAGTAAGCTGAGTGCGATTCGGACGCTTGCTCCAGAGCCTCCTTTTGTTCCTGCCTTAAAACGTAATAAAAAGAGTAAGAGAACATTCGACGTAATCCCCAATTGTTTGCTTGGCGACTTTATGCTTCCATGTTTATCAAAATTGAACTGAAACTTACATACCGTTCTTTAGCGTCCAGGAAAGCCTTAGCGAACGGATTGTACTTTATTTTTAGACTCGTGATCTGGAAGGAAATAAGTCATGTAACAGGATTAAGGCAATGTTATAAGTGTTTTTATATGACACATAATAAGCACGTTCGAATTGTTTGGGAAAAAAGGCTTTTAAGTACCTCTTCGTTTTGATAAGCGGTGACTGCTATAAACTGAGTCTCGGGAAAAGAATGCGAGACGACTGTACGGTTGTTATCCGACGCGCCAACTTTTATGATATGTAACCGGGGTTCGTACTTGTGTAGAGAGTTTAACATGATCTGCTGACCAAGAAAACGAAAACATTAGTATCCCCCTTTACCTCCTTCACGACCAATTTCGCATTGAAAGATTGAACAAAGCTGCCACCCCACTTGCGAGTATCATGTAGAACATTTAATGATTCTTTTGTCAAGAATAATAAGTGCAATAATACTTGTCGCCAAGAAGCCTTATCTTTTTTGCCTCTTCACGGCTCTTCAAAAGCGATTTAACGGCCTTTAAAAACACTCGTAAAACCAGTGTCAGTAGCATCAAGGACAAGATTTCTTGAATTTTTTCAAGTAAAACTAGTTGTGTCTTTTCGGTAAATTTTCTATCCTCACCTGTCCCCCAGAGTTTTGTTTATTTGTGAGTTTGACTTTTGAAAAGCCAACAGGCTGTTTCATCCAGTGCGCTCCGAAGTTAGGCGAGTCGGGGTGAATGTAGACGCAGCTCGGAGTAGGCGGCTCGGGCTTCCCGCCTGAAACCCACTCCCCATTCACGTACTTCCATCTGTGTCCTTCCACGCAGACGAAATCCAGGAGAAAGGAATACATGGCCTTTGGTTCGAGGCCTGTCACGTTTACTTTCAGCACGGGGAACATGCGCCTACAAAACAACAAATGTCAAACTTTAACAACCCTGTCAAAAAAACTCCCCGAGAATTATCACATGTTTCACGGAATAGTCCCTGGTTGTCAACCATACCGTCCATTCTTTGTGACGATCATCTCGTTGGTCAAGGATTTGAATCTCCTCCAGAGGTCAGCTTCTTCAAGGACGATCTTGACTTGGCTGTCCTCTGTGTTCTTGGCATGTTCTCCCAGATCCTTGTCATCAGTACTGGCCATGGTACTCTCGGCAGCTTGTAGGATGTCGTTGACGGTGAAAGGTTTCTTCTCGTCCGAGTGCATGTCCGACTATGCTTGTTCTTTTGCTGGCGGCTTGGCTAAGAGCTCTTAATGCTCGGGTTACTAATAAACTATTACTAGGACAGATGATCCGACAAAATGAAATTATACCGTCCACGATTCAGTGAGTTCTCTAATTAGCCGTCAATGAATAAAAGTCACACCTTGTTCCCACATGTCAGAAAAGTAATCAACTATGCGTAGCCAGGTCTATATTGGTCGGCCAATCACAGCGCAGCGCAAAGAGAATTTAATCGCGGGTCACAGGTACAAACGTTTAGCAATAAACACTACGAAAATAAATATGACTTGCGCGCGGCGTATAGCCAATAAGATACGATGACGAGAAGGGTTTCTTTACACAGGGCACATTAGTAATGATTGGGCCTCTCTCAAAGTTAAACATCTCTCATAGGGTGAGAAATAATAAGCCAACAAACCTGACACAATTTTACTGACGGTTAACCTTTTGGGTCAAACCATTTAACAAGGACGTTTAGCAAGGGCGTGCATGATAGAGGTCGAGGCATCGGGCTCCGGCCGTAGCAGCGGACCAAAATTAACACACGTTGGAAGTTATTGTTTTCCATCGTAGTTTTACCGCGGTGACATAAATCGTCATCGTATCTAGCAATAAGTTTAATTAAGGGTTATACTTAAAGTACTTATATTATTAAAACTGGCAATCTAACGCTTTTTTAGTATCTACATGTCAGTCAGATCCTCTCGCCCAACTCTAACATTTTGTAGTCAAAGGTCGTTGACCAAATAGAAGAGTGTCACTTTGTATAATGCTCCGTGCGAAGATTAGAATCTTTACGGCTAAAATCTGTGCACACATTTTTTACGGTTATGGTTCACAGCTATGGGTGTAATAAGTGATAGGCCGCAATAAGAACTACGATTAAAAAAATGTCCACCGCCTTTTTCCTGGACCTAGCTGTGAAGCAAACGCGCCGACAAAACCAATAACTTAGCTCCTGGCCGACTGCGTTTGTCGGTACGAGCGGCCACCGCGGCCTGTTTTCTTCATGCACAATCACCACTTATTTCCATCGCAATCGTTTTGTTGATGCTAATTTCAACACAATGTTTGTGTGGAAGCGCAAAACAATACTAGGACTTAGCGTGTTATTGATTCTCGGGTACGGTTGCCCGACAGGGGATGAAACCATTCACTTGTAGCGTTTAAGCTAGCCCTTCAAAGGGGCCGGCGTTGGAAATTACCATAAACAAACCAACACACCAACAGCGTGAATGGTCTATACCTGGCCAGAGAGAACTATTACCCCAAGATAACTCGATTTTTTACTCAAGCAATTAGTTCTAGTGGGCTTCCTTCCATTAGTCGCTTGTTCCCAACGCTACCTGGAAACCAGCTCGCTTATTCGGCGGCATCACAGAGACATCCGTGACAGCTTGACGTCGGATTCCAGATTACGGATTTTGCGCAAACAAGTGGGCGAGCCTTTACGCCTGGCATTTCAAACAGCAATTTCACCGAAAGTAAATAACCACGTACCTCAGGAACGCATTAGATAACATATCTCTGTGTTTTGATAACCAAGTTATTGCAGCCCTGACACCTGTTTATATGAAAGCGATATCACCTCGAACTTTGTTTTTCTTTTCTGTCCTACCGTAAACTTTAAAACTCTTAAAATTCTTATATGAAATGTTTGGTATGAAAGTAGTGAGGACGAATAAACATTTGCAAACCCTATGTTTCGCGTATTGATATTTGGAAGTTCGCATTCAAATAAAAAAAAAAAAAAACGGTTTATGGTAGCTAGCAAAGTGTTGTAAAAAGGGAATACAAGCCCCGTCATCAAATCCCTTGGTTGCTCGCTATAACATCCCTAACCAACATAAATATGCCAGGTATTCACAGATCCATGGCGGCTTAGCGGCTAACCTTAGATAGCCTTGGACACTAACATTCATAAGGCAAAAAAAAAACTTTTTGGACAGGATCCATCAAGATATCAAAATAATTCATAACCTCGGAAACATGTTGAATTCCAGAATAGATGTCAATAAAGTTCAATGTATTCTAGTTTGCTTGTAGGGAGTTTTTTTTTTTGCAGAGTTTCACTTGTTCACGAATCGAATACAAATAATCACATACTTGATAGGATTAGTTCAGTTTAGAGCCTATTTTGTGTCTTTATAGCTCGTAAAAAGAATTTCCGATCCACCCATATTAATCCCACCGCACTTGATTAATAAGAGCCCTAAAAATTCCACGCTCAATTTCCATGGATATTAAAAATGCGGTAACATACAGAGGCAAGTCCAGTTCCGATAGAAAACAATAGAGCTACGTGCCGCGAGTACGTTCCAACCTTCATAGCAAACAAATCAATCCAGCAAGTCGAACTCGTACATCGCGGACAAGCTGGGAAATGAGATGAAACCTCCAAATGATTAACACCTTAACATCATTTCGCCATGTGGAGATAGTAAAAACCACAGAGAACTGACTCGTGTCATCGAGTTTTACGAGGTGTACACAATTTAAGTGGCAACGATAACACAAATTAGTTTCCAATCGTGCGCAGTATTTTGCACTGTGGCATACAAGGACATTATAAGATACTATCAAATTAAACAAGAGAGAGCCTAAGAATTCTCTCCATAGTTCTAATAATATCAATTCCGCAAGAGCTTGTAGTTTCACGAGTCAGTCATAATAGATAGACATATCACAGTTAGTCACCCCTTTTTTACACTGCCTCTCAATGGTGTTACCGAGTCAGTCATAATAGATAGACATATCACAGTTAGACACCCCTTTTTTACACTGCCTCTCAACAGTGTTACCGAGTCAGTCATAATAGATAGACATATCACAGTTAGACACCCCTTTTTTACACTGCCTCTCAACAGTGTTACCGAGTCAGTCATAATAGATAGACATATCACAGTTAGTCACCCCTTTTTTACACTGCCTCTCAATGGTGTTACCGAGTCAGTCATAATAGATAGACATATCAC
This sequence comes from Nematostella vectensis, assembly GCF_932526225.1. Taxonomy (NCBI): domain Eukaryota; kingdom Metazoa; phylum Cnidaria; class Anthozoa; order Actiniaria; family Edwardsiidae; genus Nematostella; species Nematostella vectensis. The sequence continues at coordinate 1,013,901 of NC_064035.1, read as the reverse complement.
AGTTAGTCACCCCTTTTTTACACTGCCTCTCAATGGTGTTACCGAGTCAGTCATAATAGATAGACATATCACAGTTAGTCACCCCTTTTTTACACTGCCTCTCAATGGTGTTACCGAGTCAGTCATAATAGATAGACATATCACAGTTAGTCACCCCTTTTTACACTGCCTCTCAATGGTGTTACCGAGTCAGTCATAATAGATAGACATATCACAGTTAGTCACCCCTTCTTTACACTGCCTCTCAATGGTGTTACCGAGTCAGTCATAATAGATAGACATATCACAGTTAGTCACCCCTTCTTTACACTGCCTCTCAACAGTGTTACCGAGTCAGTCATAATAGATAGACATATCACAGTTAGACACCCCTTTTTTACACTGCCTCTCAATGGTGTTACCGAGTCAGTCATAATAGATAGACATATCACAGTTAGTCACCCCTTTTTTACACTGCCTCTCAATGGTGTTACTTTCATGGATATTGCTCCAAGAGGTTTCACTGGTAAAGGGGGCACGGGGTGAAGCACCTGTCTTACGAACAACCGAACATTAAAGCCGCATTATCACCAGTTCACTTCCGGAGGTCCGACGGAAACCTCGACCGTTAAAAGACAAAAGAATCTATTAGAATCCGAGATATTTAATAGGCCATTCGCTCTAAATTATCGATCACATCCTCGAAGAAACTTCCAATAGACACACTTCTTTTAATATTTTGAAATATTTTCGCGTTTTCCGTTAAAAATACTCGGAGATTGTTACGTAACCGACCGGAAGTAAACTGGTGACAATGCGGCTGTTTTAGGACTGACATGACGTAAACCACGCGATAGCTGACGTCATCATCGCATACAGTATTGTTGATACAATTGAGTCAACACGATCTATAGTTTCGTCTTGCTCTTCGGCTTGCATCAGAGCTAAAACCATCTAAAAATGTCATCGGTGAATCTTAAAAATCTTACAGCTTTATGTCTCAAATAGCTTTCTATTCGACGATTCTATTCTATTCGAGCCTTCACAATATAATTATTGAAGGAAAAATGATTTTAAAAAGTGTTACAGTAAATTACTCAAGCATCGTGTGTGTATTTTACGAACTCGGTAGTCTCCGGTAGTCTCTCGGTAGTAGCCGGAAATGGTTCGGGCGCTACTCGTCAAATGGTTAAACCATAGAATTCCGATGTTAAACCATAAAAATTCGATGTCTTCGCCTCCCCTTTCCCTTGGAAAAGTGACGCAAATACAATAATAATAATAACAATAATAATAATAATAATAATAATAATAATAATAATGACGACGACGACGATGATGATAATAATAATAACAACGACGGCGACAACGATGATGATAATGATAATAATAATAATAGTGACAGTAACGGTAACAATAACAATCATCATCATCACCACCACCACCCTCATCATCATCATCACGTGAGACATAACAGTAGGTTTACAGCTCTCCTCAGGTTTCAAGTGCTGAATGAAAATAAGAAGAAATAGCCCACAACTAAAAAAAATGTGTTTCAACGAGTTGTTTCAGCTATCACAGGGTTAGATTGTTCCCAGGAAATGTCGCTTTAAAATGTTATTCTCTTTCTTAATTTTGGTCTCTTTTGTCTTACCTTACTAGAAAGCTTCACATTTTGGCGGCTATATTTCCATAAATCTCATTATCGGCCAAGCTCTAATAAAACCAAAAGCTATTAAAGGAGTACCTTCTATTAAGATGCAAATCCCTTGGACTCTTGGATACGAAATATTTTCTTGATTGCAAGTCCCTGTGCGAAATCATGCAGGTGCGATGTAATATTAGTCGATTACAAGACTCATTTCCTAGGCAGTATGAGGGGAAATTGTCCCATCTTTATTGAGAGGGAATCGCGATAAGCTGCTATAATTTACCAGCCAACAAAATTAAGTTTCAAGTCTTATTACGAGTAGTTAGCGAGAGAGAGCGAAAAGGGGTGAGAGGACGAGTGGCTCACTGTGGTAGCGGCCACGGATTCGATGCCAAAGTTTTGTCCTAATATGCCTACCCTCCCCTATAATCATTAGGGGCGGATCTAGCTTTTCGCTGAAGGGAGGGTTTGGCTCAGCGACTAAAGGAAAGGGTGTAATTATTTTTGTTGCATATGGCTTTCTGGCAGCCCAAGGGGGGGGGGGAGGGTTTAAACCCCCTAAACCCTCCCCCTAGATCCGCTACTGATCATTCGAAGACGATATGAATCATAATCATGAAAATAGGCTTAAACTCTAAAAATTGTCATTTCTTCATTTCAAGTATTTGAAAAAAAAATCGAATAGTAAGAAATTGAGCAAACAGTAAATCCAACAAAAAGTCCAGTACACGTCTTTTGTTGCTCAATTATAGAAAAAGACTTGGCGCTAAACACATTGCGTCTAGTCATTCTTACATTCTTCTTTAGGGGGAGCTCATCATAGTGGGAGCTTAATTAATTTTTTGCGCTTATTCGAAGCTAGGCGCTTATCGCGAGAGCTGTTCATCACTGATGACATCAATTCAAAACGACCGATAGCAACGGACATTACACATGCTATGACGGACACCGAAAAACGGACCTGGGGTCTCCAGAATAGCACGGTCATTGATTAAATGCTCGCAGAATTAAAGTAGCAGTAGCACGTAGTTTAACATTTGCATGTAGCTCCACCTAATTCGGCATACTGGTACTAGACATCCTTATCTTCAGCACTGCCCTATTCCTTGTCGTCAGATATTGAACGCAGACAAGGGTTTTTTTTTACGCCAAAGATTCCCGAAAATGAGCGCCGACCGGAACCTTTATTCAAATTTATTCAGCTCTAATTTTCACAGTGACCCTGCGCGTCCTGTCACGTGACACCACAGAAAATCCGATGATTGCTTTATTGACAAAAACTGACGGAGAGTAAGTCAGTATTTGTTATTTATCGTATGTAGTACCGATTTTAGCGTCGTGTTGGTAGAGTTTGAAAATGTTGGGAAGAAACATGTCGATCGTTACTTTTTATCTCTGCTCAATTGGAATTCACGATATTTGCGAAGCCCAATTTGAATGTCTACTCCATACAATCTTTTTAAGATGTAAAAAATAATTTCCGAAGTAACCTGACGGCTGCGCTCCATGTCGTGATAAAAATATATATCATCTGAAACCCCCTTCCATATCAATTCCAAAAATATATGTTTACGCTTCAGAAAGCTCTGGGTGTGGCCGTACGGCGTGGTTCTTTATTCCAATTAAAAACCACAGGGAACCCTGGGAAGGTTTTTGGCTACCACAGGGTACCCATACTCTCAAATTTGGAAATTGGTTTTGGGATTTGAAAGAAACACATGTAATGTTGTGAGCTTATCTTTTTCAATCTATTCTGTTTAAAGGAGTTATATGGATAATATGAAATATATATATCGAACCACGAGAAAACATAAGCCAGCAAAAACTTTGGGGATAAGACCTAAAGCTGAAAACCTCTCGTAAACGCCTCTGAGCATTGTTCAGATGAACGGGAAGCTTTCGGCTTGGGCTGTATCGCTGTTTATTTGACCAGGTTACGGGACGGGTGGTCTTTTGCTAGTGCGCTGGCCTCTCAATGCCACTGCAGTAAGATCAAAACGCAAATCCTGGCTCAGAGCTCCAGGTATTTTCAAAATTTATGTATTTAGGATCCTGGTATCCAACGACGTTATGAAGTTCTTTTTGTCTGTGTTTTTTGGTCTTCTCAAACAAGGGATACTAAACAGAGATCCAATCGTTTAGTACCTCCACAAACCAAAACCAAAAACTAGACCAGAGGACACAAAAGAACCATACTTGACAGCACTTCATGGTAGCGATACGAAGAGTCGGGTGGGTCATATTTGCGTACTCAGAATACTAATTCTATACCCACCCGACCACTCTTTGTATCGAACGCAAACAAACTCCTGCCCCTCTGGATGGTTTTTTTGCCGAATTGTCGTGGTCAGACTTGTTTCCATGACTGATTAGGTAAGGTGTAATTTCAATTCGTTCGCTTGTGCTTTATAATGGCCTTCGTAAGTTAGCTTCATCAATCTAGCGATATATGTAGAGAAATGTATTTTTTTTTGCGTTGATTTTATTTAATTTAAAATAAATTCAGCAGAAGTGGCGTGACAGAGTTTGGGAATAACTTTTCACCCTTGTCTGAATTTAAGCCTTTAGGCTTGAAATCGGGTTTTTTGAAAAACCCGAATATTTCTGAAAAAAACGACGCATGGGTATAAAATAAGTGTTCCAAACATGAATGGACACAATAAAGAGTAAGACATATGTATTTGGAAGGAGTTTTTTTGAAGACCTAATTGACATTCACAAACGAAGTTCAAAGCACATGCTAAAATGCGCTGAGTTGAGTGGGCTCCCTGTAGCACTCCGGCTTGCTGGCCGCCCTAAAAGCTGAATTTAACTCGCTCGGAATTAAATATTTTGCCGGAATTCGTTCACAGCATTTAGTCCAGCGGATATGTGCAGAATTTACCTTGAATTGAGCACTTTTTTCTAAAGTTATAGATTTTAGCATAGTGATAGTTTTTGATACCTCTTACAAGATGCTATAGAGCCAAGCTCAGTTCGGCTTTAATTTCTGATTAATAATGAATATTGATTTGGCCGCCATTTTGAACCGGATGTAAACCGGAAGTAAACTTTTTCCCAAAAAATAAAAAAACTCGCACATTTTAAGAAAGTTTACTCATAGACAAATGAAATATAAGTCAAAAGAGTTCTTAAGGGTGTACTGACATTAGTGTTGCCCAGCGATGCCGTTGCTACGCTGGTGGCGTTGAGCGCGCGCGATCACAAATGCCGTTTTGGCGGGAAACAATTTTACTTCCGGTTGTGACGCGCGCGTCTTTGTTTACAAAAGATAAATGTTTGAGACAAATGCTGTAAAATAAAAGGATATAAAATACGAAATCAATAGTGCAGTTTTTTGTTGTTGGGAATGGCTTGACAGTGGTGAAAGTGTGGTTATGTTTAGAAAAAAGCAAGGCTTGCTGCAAAACAACGTTGGAGAAAAACAAACGAAAATTTTTCCGAAAATACGTCTCGGGCTACGTTTACAAAAGATTTCGGCTGTCAAGTAAATATTTGCTGTGCTAGCGCCAGGTTAGAAGGAGAAATTCAAAGACAAAGAAACACAGACACAGATTTAGTAACAGTAAAAATACCGGAAGTCGACTCGGGGGAATTCCTCAAAACAACGCCGGTTTCGCCCAATCTTGCCGATCTTTCTGAATTTCACAGCCGGATCGATTTAGCTCAAATATTTGAGGACCTTGGAGTGGAGACTAAATTATCCCAAGAGGGAACATAGCAGACCGCGAAGGGGTGCCACGAACGGGTCGATAATATATACGAACATGCTGCTCATCAAACGAAAAACCTCACCGACAACACTCTAAAAATAACGCCCGAAAATTATGTCCTTACAAATAAACAAACCCTCAACTTGATAGCAAATATTGCACACTGCGAACATTGTAACGCGCTAATTAACCGTGAGGAAGCTGCAGTGGTAGGGGAGACCAGGGGCAAAGTTTCTATAACATTCAAATGTAAACAATGTGGGGGTCAAACTTGTGTCTCTGATGAAAACACAATTGATGGTACTGCCAGAGAAAGGGCATACTTATGTAATTTCCTCGCAATTGTCTTCTTGGTTTGCGGGCAGTATTTTAAGTATTATTTGAACTGTCTTGGCTGTATGGGTTTATACCATCTCAGTGAGAAGCAATGGTAATTTCATACCCAATTTGTCTCAATACTTCATTTGGAATCCGAGCACGTGGATAACCATCAAATACAAAAGTGGTTACTGCGCACGCGCGGGCAATCGCGCGGGCTTTGCTTCACTTCCGGTTCGGCGTTTTCTATAAGAAAGCTTTTATTGTCGCCAAATCATTTCAAAACGCGATATTTTTTCAGTATTCCTTTTTATTAAAATCTTCTCTATAGAGCCAAGCATGCATTTATCGTTATTCTAGCGGAAACTAGAATTATATCGATTTCAGGACCTTTGAAAATTTGTAAAAAAATAATTTCTCAACAATTTTTAAAACGCATGCTTGGCTAAATACGCCCATCTCTCAAGATTCTTAAAACGCATTTAAAACATATTTTCGACTATGTTTATTCGAATTATTTGCTTTTTTCTGTATCAATGACGTCACGTGATGACGTCATGGTATGACGTCATCAAAATAATCAGAATACTTTTGGTGGTCAACTTGGCAAACACCAGACCCTTGTGACTTTTTTCAAGGCTTTTATGCTATATTTAATTTTCCTTAGCAACAGATGTCAGTACACCCTTAACGTAACAATATTTTTTCTAAAGTTTTGTAACTTTTACGGTGACAGCGATTTTGAACCGGAAGTAGTCAAGAGTAAATACTGGCACGCTTGTTTCACTTTGCGCCTTTAAACAAAAATAAAAAAAACTTGTTTCAGGAGTAGTTTAGGGTCATCTTTTCAAGATAAGCTATGGAGCCAAAAGAAAATCTGATTTAATCACGGATTATCTTGGGATATTAAAATGGCCGATAATTTAATCCGAAAGTGAAGTCACGCGTCGATACTCACTATTTTCGAAAGTCGTCAAATGATCTAAAAGACACATATAACCAGCCCAAATATTAACGCTCAATAGCAGGATCAAGAAAAATGAAAGAAGACAAAAGCAACTGCTTATGTGACAAGCCTGGTGGGGATACCACGTGCTCCGGGAGCGGGCCGCTCCACCAATTGACTTCAACGTCTGTAAACGACCGCACACATGAATGTGTGCAAGTGCTACAAAATGAACAGTTTCTAACAGTAGGAACTGTTAATCTGGTGGCCTCGGGTGTGCCCTTATCACTCTTCTTGCCTTTCTTCCTTTTTCTACAGAAGAGTCAAAGGAGTATCTCGCCAATTAGAATTTCACGCATTTACAGGTGATACTGTATCCTGTTGTGCGGGTAGGAGGAAAAGACAGTACTTGTTGTATTCCCCGAAGCCACAGATGGTCTTCGACAGCTAGCCTTCAGGCCAGTTAAGATAAAAGACAGAATGGTTGGCAACACTTGAGCGCTTTCCACTGCTTCTATACGACCGAACAAGTACAGAGAATCGGAAGTGGACAAGGCAAGAATGCAGCTCTTCGTGAAGAAAGGAACAGCATTTGATGTCATTCTACCGACGAAGGCAGCTATCATACAACACACCAAGAAAGCTGCCTTTCAAGCAGGCTATTGTTGGGGGCAAGTACTCCTCCCTGTCTCAATGCTTCCGTCTTTTTAGCACAATGGGCAACAGTTGCCATAGCCGCTTTAAGCAAACGCTACTAGAGCTTTCCAAGGCGTGCCAAGAAGCCAAGGAACTATTAGATGAGGAACCAAGAGCTATTAGATGCAAGATAGGCTGCCCAGCACGCTGCACTTGCACCAAAGCCAGCTTGAAATGTTCAGCCCTTTGAAGCTCCACTGAATCGTATAACGATAAAGCTGTAAAATATCTTAACTGCATTAAAAAAGAAAACAATTCTCATCGGAGTTTGTTATTACGTTAGACCGACGTATTATGAACCACACTCTTTTTGTTTTATAAGAATCTATTTTTAAGAACGTCCAGCCTGACTAAGATTTCACTAACTTTTTAACAAAATGCCGAGGCTCACATAGCGAGAAAACATTTTCTTTATATTAAATCGGTGCATTTATCATTTGTGCAATTCTATTTAAAAAAATGCTTCATTGCTTATCCGTATATGCATTAATCCGGTTTGATCAGACTGTGCAGAAACAGATTTGGAAACCTACTACCGGTTTAAAAAAGGTAAAATTAATAGCAGAAACCTAATCAGTTTTGCTTTTTTTTACAACTTAAAAGTATTAAATGTATTTCATGAATATTTTAGTCGTAGACTTTTAAACAAGTTGTGCATCTCTGTGCTTTCAAAAATGCCAAATTTAATCCCCAGTGCAAAATGGCTGCAATTATAATAAACCATATTAGTCGGTGATAAAAGCCCATTTTATCTTGGCTCCATAGCTTATCTTATAAAGGTTATTTCAACCTACAACTGCTTTTGCTAGAGGGCGCGGGGTGAAATAAACGTCCGAGGTTTTACTTTCGACTACTTCCGGTTAAAAGTGGCTATCACCTTTTAAGGTTCCAAAAATGACAAATTTGCGGTTATTTAAAAAAATATTGGGTTTAAATACATTCTTTGACTTTCGTATGAGTTGTATAGTGGAAAACAGTATCAAAATGTGCAAGTTTATTTTTTTTTTTTATAAAAACGTAGTTTACTTCCGGTTCAAAATGGCGGCCAAATCAATACTCCTTATTAATTAGAATTTAAAGCCGATCTGAGCTTGGCTCTATAGCCTATCTTGAAAAGGGTATTAAAAACTATCACTATGCTAAAATTGAGCAAAAAGTGCGCAATTCAAACACATATCCGCCGGACTAATTTTAGTGTGAACCTTTTAGATGCCATCAAGACCACCACATTTCAATATTTAAATTTTATCTGCTGCGAACGCACACATTTGTTAACCAGCTCGCAGTACGACTCTTGCTCGTCGCGGTCGCAACAATACTCCCCCTATACCCTCCCCGCTGAGGTTTTGAAAACTCGCTTCTTAAGAAATGTCTTATTTGAAAAGAGCGAAAATAATTAAATGAACGGCGGAAGCTTTTATTATTTGTTGTTTTATTAGAACTTTAACTTAGACAATTCGACCGCTTTTACGTAAACATCTGATTTCTTAAATCTTTCAATTGTTGGTTGAATGCACTTTATATCATTCTCTATAAATAGTTTTTAGGGCAGTACGTTTTAATAAATGTTCCAACCCTAATGTATGAGACTTCCTAGGTGACCAATCCAGGCCGATGGTCAGTGATAACCACAATAACCACGACAGAAGACATTGCTTCATATCACCTCACAAGTTATGTGTGCTTCATATCACCTCACAAGTTATGTGTGCTTCATATCACCTCACAAGTTATGTGTGCTTCATATCACCTCACAAGTTATGTGTGCTTCATATCACCTCACAAGTTATGTGTGCTTCATATCACCTCACAAGTTATGTGTGCTTCATATCACCTCACAAGTTATGTGTGCTTCATATCACCTCACAAGTTATGTGTGCTTCATATCACCTCACAAGTTATGTGTGCTTCATATCACCTCACAAGTTATGTGTGCTTCATATCACCTCACAAGTTATGTGTGCTTCATATCACCTCACAAGTTATGTGTGCTTCATATCACCTCACAAGTTATGTGTGCTTGAAAAGTAGAGTACACGCTATAGACCGAGTGACTTTGCCCCCCCCCAATAAGTCATCATATACGTGCGTTGGCACTACCGGCCACCAACACAACACAACAGTTAGTTAGTTCTCCTGGTTAATTGAATCACTCCGAAAAAGTCCATACTACATTAAAAAATGGCATCCCCCGACTGCTAAAGTATAACAATGCTTTCAATATTTAAAAATTAGATAAACGAACATAATTACTTTATTTAGATCCTCACGTTATTCATCGCGTTTCCCTTTGTCTTGAAAGCCCTGCACTAAAACATCCTGTACCCAAACCCCTGTGCTCAATAACCATGTCCTAAAAGCCGTGTACTCAAAACCCCTGTCCTAAAGGCACTGTACTCAAAAACCCTTATATGTAGTACGTTATCTCAATTCGTGTACCAATCTCTGGATGGAGTGTGTACGTTTTTCTGGTAGGCCAAGGGATTCCCGGCCCTGGCTGGGTGCTACTCGAAGCTAGCGGGGTGCAAGTGTTGAAGATGGTCGGGCATGATGTAAGTGATGTCGTCCCACGGGTGCCGGTACAACCCTTGCTTCAGGCGCTTTTGGTCCAAGTAGTGCCCTACAAAAGTGTAAAAAAAATTCACAGGTGAGAGAAATACTATCAAAAGCCGGGGGTTTACCTTATTCTTCTTTATTTTCGTGCGTCTTTACCTCGGTGATGCTAGATACTGATCCCTCAGTTAGCAGTCAGTTACTACTCAGTTACTTACACGGTCTTACCTAATTTTACTCAGTTACTTACACGGTCTTACCTAATTTTACTCAGTTACTTACACGGTCTTACCTAATTTTACTCAGTTACTTACACGGTCTTACCTAATTTTACTCAGTTACTTACACGGTCTTACCTAATTTTACTCAGTTACTTACACGGTCTTACCTAATTTTACTCAGTTACTTACACGGTCTTACGTAATTTTACTCAGTTACTTACACGGTCTTACGTAATTTTACTCAGTTACTTACACGGTCTTACCTAATTTTACTCAGTTACTTACACGGTCTTACGTAATTTTACTCAGTTACTTACACGGTCTTACGTAATTTTACTCAGTTACTTACACGGTCTTACCTAATTTTACTCAGTTACTTACACGGTCTTACGTAATTTTACTCAGTTACTTACACGGTCTTACGTAATTTTAATCAGTTACTTACACGGTCTTACCTAATTTTACTCAGTTACTTACACGGTCTTACCTAATTTTACTCAGTTACTTACACGGTCTTATCTAATTTTACTCAGTTACTTACACGGTCTTACCTAATTTTACTCAGTTACTTACACGGTCTTACCTAATTTTACTCAGTTACTTACACGGTCTTATCTAATTTTACTCAGTTACTTACACGGTCTTATCTAATTTTACTCAGTTACTTACACGGTCTTACGTAATTTTACTCAGTTACTTACACGGTCTTACGTAATTTTACTCAGTTACTTACACGGTCTTACGTAATTTTACTCAGTTACTTACACGGTCTTACCTAATTTTACTCAGTTACTTAAACGGTCTTACGTAATTTTAATCAGTTACTTACACGGTCTTACGTAATTTTACTCAGTTACTTACACGGTCTTACGTAATTTTACTCAGTTACTTACACGGTCTTACCTAATTTTACTCAGTTACTTACACGGTCTTACCTAATTTTACTCAGTTACTTACACGGTCTTACCTAATTTTACTCAGTTACTTACACGGTCTTACCTAATTTTCCGGGTCTTTGGGGAGAGAGAGGGGCGCTTATTCGAATTATTACGTAACTTACTGGGAATTGGTTGTCAGCATAAATAGCTTTTGAATACACCTATTTCAAAAAAGGTTGTCAGTGCAAAGGTCGAATGGCAAATAGTAAATGGCAGTTCTAAGCCCGAACGGTGCTTCTGGGTACTAATCATTCGTAAAATTTAAGGTGTTAAATAAAGTCTAGCAATGTCAGAGACATACATTGATGATCTTTAATAGATAATTGTTTGATTTATCCATATTCTTCAGCATTTAGTAGAAATTTAATGAGACCTATGGTTCCTTTCGGTCCTAGAACTGCCATTTGCCAATCGCCATTTGCCGTTTCGCACTGACAACGTTTTTTGAAATAGGTATATGTTAAGTTTATATTTTAGTACATTTATCGTCACATGGTGACGGGTCCAATTTTTGTCCTAGTTTGATAAAGGATTACTATGCGAAGACCACGCATTTTTAATAATAATAATAATAATAATAATAATAATAATAATAATAATAATAATAATAATAATAATAATAATAATAATAATAATGATGATGATGATGATGATGATGATGATGATGATGATGATAATAATAATAATAATAATAATATGTTTATTCGTGGCACTTGCAGGGGACCTGAATTACAGGCACGGTCAGCATGACGTGCGACAATACAAATTATAACTCACATGCATATTTACTAGTTACAAATTTCCCGAAACGGTCAGTGTTTGTGGGCTTACAACTAAATGTGTCACTCTTCTCAAATTATAATGCGTGTCCCTTTTGATTCTTGTGCCACTTATTAAGCGATACAGAGGATTGCTTGGCTTAATGCCCTGAATAAACCTGACACATTTGTCATTCCTTCTTCCAGCTAGCGTGTCGAGATTGGCAGCTTGCAAGGCAGCTGTATAGGATATGTGCGGATAAATAATTCTCAATGCGCGTTTTTGAATAGCCTCGAGATAATTTGCGAGGTATTGTGGCAGGTTAGCAAATACCACAGATGCGTACTCTATTACAGATCGTATGAGAGAACAATAGACCAAAACTATATCGACTGGTGATACGCCACAACGTTTAAGCTGCCTCAATGCGTATAAGCTGCGGTTGGCCCTTTTCAGTACGTAGTCCACGTGCGCCCCCCATGATAAGTCATCTGACACATAAACGCCTAGAAGCTTGAACGACTTAACACGCTCGATGACATAGCCCCCGGTGGCAATGGGTTGGCACACGTGGCTATTGTAGTGTAAAAAGTCAACCGACAACTCCTTACATTTGGCTGGATTTAGGCACATGTTGTTTGTTACTGCAAATGACTGAATGTCAGATACAAGGAATTGTAGAATGGAGGGCGAGTTCTTAGGGATAATTTCTAGGATCGAAAGATCGTCAACAAATTTTGCTCTAGGGCGCCAATTAGGCAGTAGGTCATTGACCATTACTGCAAAGAGTATGGGCCCGAGCCTAGTCCCCTGGGGAATACCGCCATTCAACGCTATAGCTTCCGACATAAAGGATGAAATCCTAACAGCCTGAGTTCTGCCTTGTAGAAAGGACGCAATCCAGCGAACTAATGACGGATGAAGGCCAAACATCTTGAGTTTTTCAATCAGCACTTGATGGTCTATCAAATCAAACCCCTTCTTGAAATCAGCAAAGAAGAACCGCACCCAGCAGTTGTCCCAATCAAGGCCCTCGAGAGCGTGGTGTAAAAGGAAGGCGAGAGCTTGCTCGGTAGATTTCCCCGCAACAGCAAATTGGTTCCTGTCGAGGCGGTCCAAGATGTTGGGGAGAGCCCTGGACAGCGTAAACCCTTCCATCAGTTTAGCGACTTGGCAGGTCAGGGAAATCGGGCGGATGTCACTGACTATTGCTTTCGGGGGCTTCTGCTTAGGGAGAGGGCATACCGTTACGCGCTTGAGTAGTGGTGGGAGGTAACCTTCCCGTAGAGACGGGTTGTATAAGTCTGAAATTACGGTGGAGAGTTCAAACGCAAAGGTCTTTAAAATAATATTTGGTATTCCATCCGGCCCGACTGACTTCCTCGTGTTGATGGGGCGCAGAGAGTTGTACGCTTCGCGGGATGTGACCAGAAGGTAGTCGGGAATGTCGTGCACTTCGATACTTGCAACGTCCAATGGTGTCAACGGAGAGAAGGAGGAGGTGAGACCGGCGAAAAATTGATTGATCTTCTGGCAAAGCGCGTGGACATTGTCAATATCTCGACCGTCAATCAACTGCTGGTACCATTCGCCCTCGCTTTTACGGAAAATTGATTCTTATTTGACGCTGCAGCACACACTACCAATATACAGTATGACAAATAAAGTATGATGGATAGAGTTGACACGTAGCCATCTAGGGCCAGGCTGTCGCGTGACTGAATTGCAAGAAAACGTACTGCGATACCCTGCTAGCTTGTTTCGAACAGTTTACTCATCTAGGAGGCGTTTTTGTTAATTTGTGTCCGTAGGAGAACATTCTGCCGAAAACTGCCACAAAGTTCCCAGAGCCCACGTACCTTTGTGCCAGCGGCAAAGTACAAGGCCCTGGGACCAAGGCCCTGGGACCAAGGCCCCGGGTAATGTAATGACTCCAACTAGAAAAACGATCTCAACAAAAGCACCACTTGGATGATGTAAATCTATCTATAAACAATAAAAACCCTCCATGGATGTACCGTATTACACACGTTTTCAATCACACGTGCTCCTTGCATTTTTCGTTTCCAAGTCGCGACTGGATCTTGGTGACGAAAGACCGCTAATCAATAAGAGGGATCTTGATTAGAAAACCCGCTCAAGTTCGGCTAGCGCGTCGGGGACAGATCGCGCGCAACGGGGTTAAGTAGCTCAGATTACGCAACGTATAACATGGCCCGGCTTTCTGATCAAACACGGAGAGCCCGTCGCAGATAAGGCACATTTCTGCCAAATAAGAGGGAATTTCGTGGTTTATTATTATAATTTAACATAACAAAGTGAGTTCCTACAGCCCTTGTTGTTATTAAAGTTAATCAAGAGTGCAGAAGTTGGAATCTCCCGATCAATCTCGCGCACGGACAGGGACGCGACACGGATAAGTTAGCTGCTAGAAACAAACAGGAGAAAGCTCTACAAGCAGAGTATTGCTTCAAATACTTGAAATCATCCGTCAAGGACTGATTTCGTAAATGGGCTGGAATGCACCAAATGCCGGCCATGTAGACATTTCGTGACATGAAGGAATTGTGTATTCCTATTTGATAATAATGACCTTTCATTTACAAAAAGCTAGGCTCTATTTCAGGCCGTCGCTTGGCCTCATGAAAGGATTTCGGGCAATCAGAGAGCTGGGACAAGATCATTCTTCAGCTTGTTGAACGAAATGGAATATAAATAGAGTAAGTATTGGATTTGACATATCGCGTGATATTGCGCCTCATGTTTTACGCTAATCCGATTGGACCGTGAGGAACTTAACTGAGCGCGACCATTGCGTAACAGTGCGTTTCCAATGACAATAGAATGCCCTCTGTGTGCCCATAGGTGTGCCTTACTAGATAACGAAGGATTTTCTAAAGCAATTACTCTAGAATGTTGGCGAGAAAAGCGATATAGTCCTTGGCTAATTGCGGCAAGGTGAAGGTTCGTACACATAGCGCTACAATAGGGATGGCGCTAAAATAACGCTATTGCGTTTAACTGAGCGTTTTCACGTCACCGAACTGAGTTCGATTGTAAGCTTCAACGCTTTTGTCTTACGTTCGACTGTTTGGAGAGAGTGTTGGATCTCGAAGTCACATCTACGCTCCTTATAACAAGAAAAAAGTCCCAAGGAATAGGGTGCTGTGTTCTGACTGATAATCTAGGGTCCGTATACATACCTGCGTCAAGTGTTAAATGTCGTGACACTATTTGTCAAGCGAATGTGTCCGTGCGTATAGTTTGCTGCACTGCTAGTTGGAAACAATTCTTGAGGTCACGAGAAAACAACAGCAATGTCGCGCATCGTTTTCAGTGAAATCAAGAGTAAGGGTCTCACAGCGGAAGTCGTTCACGAACAGCAGGCGGAAGCGGAATTAGTTGATAAAAAAGAGCCGGAAGCGGGGGTAATTCAAAACCAACAGTATCCATTTGAAACTCGTTCCAGCTTAAAAAATAAGCTAGTGAACTTCATTGCGACATTAATCATTGGGATTGCGGTGGTTTCCTTCTGGCGTGGCTCATGGATTCTAGCGGACATTTACATATTTCCAAGTACCCCAGAGATCAGTGCTACGACCTCAATAGTGGTTTCCTATCCGTTTCTCTTCCTGATCTTACTGGTGCAGCCTACTATGCTGCGACGCATGCGTGAACTTCATCCCACCCCTAGAAGTATTATTTGGAGAGTTCTTTTCTATGTCCTGGGTCTCGCAGCAGTGTTGTCATGGCGAGGTGTGTGGCTAGCGCTGGATGTATTCACCTCCACTTCAGTCCTTAGTGCTGCCATATGTCACACGATTGGATTTCTCACTGCCGTTATTACCAGATCAACTGCAAGCTTGATCCCGCCCCCTGGCTTTGTCCTGAGCGACAAAATACTTCACAACTTCAACTTGTCTCTAGGGTTTCTTTACAAAGTCCAAAACCCTTCATCTACATTTAAGAAGTATTTCAGACATGTCATCAAATGTTTTATAACAGTATTTATCATTGGGGTGTCTGTGGTGGTTTACTGGAGAGGGACATGGACACTTATGGACAACATTCCCTCGCCCATGGAGGAGTTGGATCAGTTGTTGTTTGGTGCCCTGCTGTCCTCGGGTATTGGGGTAGTGCTCTACTCTATTTGTTACTGGGTCAGCGAGCCCCTGGGAACTTATGTTGCACATGCAACATGGCCTTATGTGGTGCAAGCTTGCGTGGAACACGTCTTCCTCTACGTGTTAGGATTTGCTGTAGTGAATTTCTGGCGAGGATTCTGGAATTTGGGTAATATATATTTGATACCAGGTTAGTGCCTTCAACCCAAGTCCTTAAATGTCCCTAAAGCACTGAGACCTCCAATCCCAGTGACCGGTCATTACAATGTTTTTTTTATGTTATACGGGTGAATACTTTACATGTTATATGTATACGGGTGAATACTTTACATGTTATACGTTATACGGGTGAATACTTTACATGTTGTGAGCATATTTATTAGATTCCGAGGGAATATAATAGTGGATATACTGCAGTGATCTGTGTAGTCTTTTTCTAAGTTAACTGAACTTCTGTTAAATTTCCAGATAATCTTCCACTGAGTAGCGCCCTGTGCCATGCTGTCGGTGCAGGTCTACTGTTTCTTGGCTACGCCTCAGTGAACCTTCTAAGTCCACCAGCCGGATGTCGCAGTCACAGCAAGAAATGCTTAGAGGGCTTCTACATTGGTAGTTACATTTCAGAGGCAATTCAGCCACCCGTCATACCTCACACTGAACAGAACACTGGTTGTGGACAAAACCCCTCAACCTAAATCAGCAATGGTATGGTTGGCCGTATGGATGTTTAGACCAAACCAGAGGAAAGAGGTATAGATCATTCAACCATGAGTTACAGTATGTAGCAAATCTCTTAGGCTGCCCTCACACTTATTTTGGCATAAAACTTCTCCAAGTCACCAGTTATGACATCCATCAATCATTTAAAAATACAGGGAGACCAATATATCAATTTGTAAAGACACCTTGTAATTGAAGACAGTTTTTGAAATCCTGATAACTGAAAGCTCCATAAAGGATCTTGAAGGTTTACGAGTTCTAGAGGTGCCCATCTAAACAGTTATATATTCAAATTAATCAATTTTCCTCTATAGACCTCTATATATATTAGGTCGTAGAAAATAATAAGATAATAAGATTGTAGTTAAAAATAAGTCAAAGTTTTTTTTAAAATAAAAGTAAACATTTAAGTACATACATATTAAGCCCAAATTTTCGTCTTTAACCCATCCTGGCTATTTTTGAGCTGAATTTACAAAAAACAGACTGAAAACAGATACCTCCCCCCCTATTCTGAGTTTTATACAGCCCGTCAAAGTCAAACACAGCTGCACCTAGTCAGCGGTATCCAAGCTTTCCAACAGTGCTTTGCGGTCCCCACTTTTAATCCCTCGTCGTTGTGCTGAAGCCAGCACAAGTTGATGGTTGCTTGTGTCTCAGGACATCATGAAGTCTTTTGGGGCATAATTGAGTGCTTTGCTTATGGATATTTGCAAGCAAAGGTGGATTCATGATGATTTTTTCTTGTTTGGCTTTGCCTGGATGAGAAAATAATTTTCTAATGAATCACCACAGCTCTCCTAAATGCTGTCTTTTCCAAACCAAATTGATTCCAAAATTGTTTACACTGCTATTCTGGGTCTATATGACCTGGGATTGATTTGTTTGGCTTCGGGTTGAAAAGACCATCTGACCATCTGACTTTGGGGAGAGGAGTGTTGACTGGCCCTCCCCTCGTGAATTTTTCACTGGATCTCCCAGAATGCTTTTCAATCCGTAAAGGCATCTTCGTGGTTTTACAAGCCTTCCAGGAGTGGACATTGTGTTTTGAGGCCATGGAAATGAACCTGGAGGATCAGAATAAAGGTATCTATTTGTGTCTTGAGCTGTGTTTGCTGATCTCTCTCCCTTGTGTTGTATTTTGAGCGTTTTATTTAGAGGGGTGATTCTGCTTTTCTTTCCTTGTTCGATTTGAAATTTGTCAAAGAACCGGTGCTATTATTTGGCTTAAGAGTAGTTGCCAACACCTTGGTTGGATGCATATCTTCAAGACCATTTATCCCTTAGACTGATGCCTGTTGTGTCTTCATCTTGTTGTGTTTAGTTTGTATTTATGAATTTTTTGGGTTGTGGGTACTTCCCGGTTGAGGGGTCAATGTGTTAATAAGACTTCTTTAGGGCAGACTGAAGAAGTCTGCCCTGAAGAAGTCTTATTAAAGACGAAAATTTGCCAGAGTCAAATTCCAGTTTTTGGTGTATTGTATTTATTGGTCTGGTACGAGATCACGACAGTTTGGGCTTTTTGGAGTAAGTACGCATCTGCTTTGTCTCCTATTATCTTTGTTCTACAAAGGAGTTCTTTTGTCTCTATTATTCTCGTTCTTTGTGTCGAGGTGCGGATATTGTTCATTTGCCCAATCAAATTGCAGCTTGTAAGAGCTGCGTACTGACCCGCTTTTTGATTCTATTACATTAAGCCCAACACATACACATTGAGTTTATATACCAGTATTCTTCGAAATAAGCAGTAATAGGTAGAATTAGCAGTGCTGAAGTATGTCTATTTTTTATATTATCATATTTTTTATATTATTATATACCCAATATATCTAATATACCCAATAACTGACCTATAAATACCCAATATAGCTAGTGGAATAGTAACTGACCGATAAATACCCAATATAGCTAGTGGAATAGTAACTGACCGATAAATACCCAATATAGCTAGTGGAATAGTAACTGACCGATAAATACCCAATATAGCTAGTGGAATAGTAACTGACCGATAAATACCCAACCACCGAAAATATCTAGTGGAACTGACCAATAAATCCGATGGAGCGACCAAGCACAAAGAGCCCGTTCAGAGCGCCGACCTCTACATATTCTTGGGCTTCTTCCCTGCAACAAACACCCTTGCAAATTACACAAAACCCTTTGGAAATCACAAAAATCCATCAGTATCACACAAAACCCTTGCAAACCACACAAAGTCTTAGAAAATCACACTAAATGGTCCACGGCTGACACTACACGCTAATCACAGAAATCAAGGTTCACGCAACAAAAGTCAGCGCGGAGTTACCTGGAAAATGCCCCACAGTGACGAAGAAGGTCGACAAACGAGACGCCAATACATCCGTCAACGTTGAGAATAAGGTTGGGTTTCTGAAACAGAGAAAACCATTATTTCAAGCTTACCCAGCGTTACAAGGATGTTTCAGTGAATGCTGAAATGATATTGGATGATTGGCACAGAGAAGAAGGACCCTAGCTTGATAGAGTAGAGAATAGATAGGTATAGTAGGAGATTAAGTGAGCTGTTGAAGGAAATCATAATAATGCTGTTGCTGCTGTTGAAGGTGGGTTTAGGGGTCGAATACCTTAGAGGTTGTGATTTTCTCGACCTCGAGGGCATAGTCCAACAGTGGCGTGGCTGGAAAGTGCTTCTTGACAAAGTCCTTCAGAATGACTACGCGAACATCCGGGTTGTTGAGCTACAGCGAAAAGAGAGTCGGTCAACAGCTTTCTCTCCTCTGCTCCCCATGTTTTCTCTCCTCTGTCCCCATGTTTTCTCTCCTCTGCTCCCCATGTTTTCTCTCCTTTGCTCCCCATGTTTTCTCTCCTCTGCTCCCCATGTTTTCTCTCCTCTGCTCCCCATGTTTTCTCTCCTCTGTCCCCATGTTTTCTCTCCTTTGCTCCCCATGTTTTGTCTCCTCTGTCCCGCATGTTTTCTCTCCTCTGCTCCCCATGTTTTATCTCCTCTCTCGCCCATGTTTTCTCTCCTCTGCTCCCCATGTTTTCTCTCCTCTGCTCCCCATGTTTTCTCTCCTCTGCTCCCCATGTTTTCTCTCCTCTGCTCCCCATGTTTTCTCTCCTTTGCTCCCCATGCTTTCTCTCCTCTGCTCCCCATGTTTTCTCTCCTCTGATCCCCATGTTTTCTCTCCTCTGCTCCCTCTGTCCCCCATGTTTTCTATCCTCTGTCCTCATGTTTTCTCTCCTCTGCTCCCCATGTTTTCTCTCCTCTGTCCCCCATGTTTTATCTCCTCTGTCCCCCATGTTTTCTCTTCTCTGTCCCCCATGTTTTCTCTCCTCTGCCCCCCATGTTTTCTCTCCTCTGCTCCCCATGTTTTCTCTCCTCTGTCCCCATGTTTTCTCTCCTCTGTCCCCCATTTTTTCTCTCCTCTGTCCCCATGTTTTATCTCCTCTCTCGCCCATGTTTTATCTCCTCTCTCGCCCATATTTTCTCTCCTCTGTTCCCATGTTTTCTCTCCTCTGTCCCCCATGTTTTTGTGTTCCCCATGTTTTATCTCCTCTGTCCCCCATGTTTTCTTTCTTCTGTCTCCCATGTGTTGTCTCCTCTGTCCCCCATGTTTTCTCTCCTTTGTCCCCCATGTTTTCTCTCCTCTGTCCCCCATGTTTTCTCTCGTCTGCTCCCCATGTTTTCTCTCCTCTGTCCGCCATGTTTTCTCTCCTCTGTCCCCCATGTTTTCTCTCCTCTGTCCCCCATGTTTTCTCTCCTCTGTCCCCCATGTTTTCTCTCCTCTGTCCCCATGTTTTCTCTCCTCTGTCCCCCATGTTTTCTCTCCTCTGTCCCCCATGTTTTCTCTCCTCTGTCCCCAATGTTTTCTCTCCTCTGTCCCCTATGTTTTCTCTCCTCTGCTCCCCATATTTTCTCTCCTCTGCTCCCCATGTTCTCTTTCCTCTGATCCCCATGTTTTCTCTCCTCTGCTCCCCATGTTTTCTCTCCTCTGCTCCCTATGTTTTCTCTCCTCTGCTCCCCATGTTTTCATTCCTCTGTCCCCATGTTTTCTCTCCTCTGTCCCCCATGTTTCTTTTGTGTTCCCCATGTTTTATCTCCTCTGTCCCCCATGTTTTCTTTCTTCTGTCTCCCATGTTTTCTCTCCTCTGTCCCCATGTTTTCTCTCCTCTGTCCCCCATGTTTTCTCTCCTCTGTCCCCCATGTTTTCTCTCCTCTGTCCCCCATGTTTTCTCTCCTCTGTCCCGCATGTTTTATCTCCTATCTCGCCCATGTTTTATCTCCTCTCTCGCCCATGTTTTCTCTCCTCTGTCCCCATGTTTTCTCTCCTCTGTCCCCCATGTTTTTTTGTGTTCCCCATGTTTTATCTCCTCTGTCCCCCATGTTTTTTTTGTGTTCCCCATGTTTTCTTTCCTCTGTCTCCAATGTGTTGTCTCCTCTGTCCCGCATTTTTTTGTCTCCTCTGTCCCGCATGTTTTCTATCCTATGTTCCGTATGGTTTCTATCCTTTGTGCTTCTTTAGCAACTTAAAAACATGCTATCAGTGAATGTAAAAAGCTTTCTTTCTTTCTTACATTTCCCTCTATTACTTCTTTCCCCTTCCTTACGTGGTACCTACCGACTTGACGCGATGCCCGATGCCCATAATCAGCTGTCCTTTCTTTCTCATGTCATTAACAAAGTCCATGGGTGCTTGCTTGGTGTCATAGCCTTCTGAGAACTGGCGCGCGGCCGCATCCAGAGCCCCACCAAATCGGTCTCCCTGTGACGAGAGTGTCTATCAGGTTAAATTCTTAGAAATAATTCCGTGAAAAAAATTGGTGGTATGCGTAGGTTGGTGGAAACGGAGAAATAAATAAACAAAGGATTGAGGTGGTGTTGAAAGGCTTTTTTTCTTTTTCTACGAAGAAGGGTTAATGCTAAAAACGTTTGTTCATCATTACTCCGTACTTAAAGGAATTCTCCGCCTTATTTACTGTAAAATGAGCTTATTTGCAACATTTTTTTATCATGCCATATTTCCCTATTCCGTTAAACCTGAACTCCTAAAACAAACATCTCTGAATTGCTTGGCTTGTGAGTACATTTCGTGGTTGGTCCTCTCCGCTATTAGAGTGAATGGCTTAAAGCCTGTCGATTCCACTTGCATAACGCGTGGTTTCGTAGGTCATGAAACCACTAAGATGAGATGTTAATCTTAGTAGTGAATAAATTGTGCTGGAATCATGGTGAATTCCAATCCATCATACAAGTAAAACAGCTGAAGTCTTGGTCTAAAGAAGCAAATAACACAGGGGACGTGGCATTTTTTGGGTTTTCAATATTCAAAGCATAACCAAAACAGGATTGTCATGCAAGTCGAATCTACGCCAACTTACAATCGTCAAGAGTCCGGAGACAAGGGAAGAGATAAGATCCTTGCCGGCACGTGCAGTGACGATCGTGTTATGTGCTCCGGACACAGCTAAACAACAAAGCCTCTTCAATCAAAGAGAAAACGAAAGGAGAAAAAGAGTACGACACACAGCTACACAAATGCACATCAATCAAAATCACATCAAGTAATGTAACGAAAAAAAAAAACATCAAAGAGAAAATGATAGGAGTAACAGAATCTCCCTGTGAAATACATCATACAAGTGATACATCAAGGGAAAAACACGTCAAACAAAGAAATACTTGAGGCAAGGGTAACAGAACCGTAAAATGACGATCATGTTACAAGCTCGGTTCACAGCCTCTCTTCCTACATACTCTTCCATACCCGAATCCCTTCCTCCCGCATCCGACATACGTCAGGGGAGGACTCGAATTCCTTACTCCCGCGTCCAACATAAGTCAGGGGAGGACTCGAATTCCTTCCACATGCGTCCAACATACGTCGGGGGAGGACTCGAATTCCTTTCACCCGGGTCCAACATAAGTCTGGGGAGGACTCGAAATCCTTCCTCCCGCGTCCAACATAAATCAGGGGAGGACTCGAATTCCTTCCTCCCGCGTCCAACATAAGTCAGGGGAGGACTCGAATTCCTTCCTCCCGCGTCCAACATAAGTCAGGGGAGGACTCGAATCCCTTCCTCCCGTGTCCAATATACGTTAGGGGAGGACTCGAATCCCTTCCTCCCGTGTCCAATATACGTCAGGGGAGGACTCGAATCCCTTCCTCCCGTGTCCAATATACGTCAGGTTGAGGACTCGAATCCCTTCCTCCCGCGTCCAACATAAGTCAGGGGAGGACTCGAATTCCTTCCTCCCGTGTCCAATACACGTCAGGGGAGGACTCGAATCCCTTCCTCCCGCGTCCAACATAAGTCAGGAGAGGACTCGAATCCCTTCCCCCGCGTCCATTATAAGTCAGGGGAGGACTCGAATCCCTTCCTCCCACGTCCAACATAAGTCAGGGGAGGACTCGAATTCCTTCCTCCCGCGTCCAACATAAGTCAGGGGAGGACTCGAATCCCTTCCCCCGCGTCCAACATACGTCAGGGGAGGACTCGGATCCCTTCCTCCTGCGTCCAACATAAGTCAGGGGAGGACTCGAATCCCTTCCTCCCGTGTCCAACGTAAGTCAGGGGAGGACTCGAATTCCTTCCTCCAGCGTCCAACATAAGTCAGGGGAGAACTCGAATCCCTTCCTCCCGTGTCCAACATAAGTCAGGGGAGGACTCGAATTCCTTCCTCCCACGTCCAACATAAGTCAGGGGAGGACTCGAATCCCATCCTCCCGTGTCCAACATAAGTCAGGGGAGGACTCTTATCCCTTTCACCCGGGTCCAACATACGTTAGGGGAGGAATCTGTTTTTAGAAGATTGTACCTGGACCATGATCCGCGGTGATCATCAGACACATCTCGATAAAGTCGCATGCATACTTCGGGAGCCTGCAAAAGACATATAGGGCGACCACAGTAAGGACAGTCACGGTGCTTGGCACGCACTTTTACTTCCACCCCTCTTTTACTCTAAGCCGTACCTCTATAAATGTACACCCAACCTTTCTTACTGGACACTGTCTATCCAACTGAACACCCACAGCCTCTCTTACTGGAAACCCTACTCCTCTAAATGGACACCCCACCTCCCTTACTGGACACCCCACCTCCCTTACTGGACACCCCACCTCCCTTACTGGACACCCCACCTCCCTTACTGGACACCACACCTCCCATACTGGACACCCCACCTCCCATACTGGACACCCCACCTCCCTTACTGGACACCCATATCCCTTACTGGACACCCAACTCCCTTACTGGACACCCCACTCCCTTACTGGACACCCCACTCCCTTACTGGACACCCCACTCCCTTACTGGACACCCCACTCCCTTACTGGACACCCCACTCCCTTACTGGACACCCCACTCCCTTACTGGACACCCCACCTCCCTTACTGGACACCCAACTCCCTTACTGGACACCCCACTCCCTTACTGGACACCCAACTCCCTTACTGGACACCCATATCCCTTACTGGACACCCCACTCCCTTACTGGACACCCCACTCCCTTACTGGACACCCCACTCCCTTACTGGACACCCCACTCCCTTACTAGACACCCCACTCCCTTACTGGACACCCCACTCCCTTACTAGACACCCATATCCCTTACTAGACACCCATATCCCTTACTAGACACCCATATCCCTTACTGGACAGCCCATATCCCTTGCTGGACAGCCCATATCCCTTACGGGACACCTCACTCCCTTACTGGACACCCCACTCCCTTACTGGACACCCCACTCCCTTACTAGACACCCATATCCCTTACTAGACACCCATATCCCTTACTGGACAGCCCATATCCCTTACTGGACACCATACCTCCCTTACTGGACACCATACCTCCCTTACTGGACACCCCACTCCCTTACTGGACACCTCGCCTCTCCCACCCCCGATAGGGATCCATACAAACCTTCTTTGAAACCAAAGTAACGACAATACCCCTCCAACGCCAATTTCTTCCTGCATAATAAAATATCCTTAAATAACAGCATTTATGAATGTTTACACAGAATAAACCATGTTCTAATCACTTTTAATCCGATTCACATTTAAGCACATTTAATCCGATTCAGCCATTTCTGTTTATTTTGGCGTGCGTTTTCCACCCAAAAAGTCAAGTGGTTGCTTCGCCAACTCGCCTATCGTATGTTTCAATGGAGTCCTTATAAGCGGAGCCTCATTATATTTACTTTTAAGACCTCCACGTGGTTTCTTTACAAACTCACCTATCTTATGTTTCAATGGTGTCCTTATATGCGGAGCCTCATAGTTATTTTTACCTTGAAGACCTCCGTGATGGGCATCCCGGCGTAAAGGAGCTCTGCGCCACGCTCATCGCAGATACTGGACATAAATGACGACGGTTTACGGATGAGACCCAACTCCTAGATGATGAAAGAACACCTCAAACACAGTTATTATCCTCATGCGAACCGTCTAATTCAAAGTCCGTGCTTTTCTACAACTAGAGCCATGCAATCTTAAATACCTGAGCCCACTGATAGTCCATCGGTACAGTAGGCGGTTTCTTCTCAGGGGCAGGTACGATCACTCCATCGGACACTAAACCGTCATACACATCTCTGGAGAACGAACAATTGGGCGAACATGAGTCACATTTTTTTCCATTCTGGAATCATCAACAATATTCAATTGCAAATTTATCGATAACTTTACGAAATTAGCAGAAATCAGCCGCAAAGAGTTGGGGGAAGGAAAAAGTATTGGGAATCCTCAGAGTGCTTGAGGATGGAAAAGGGATTGGATAATAATAATAATAAGTTAGTTATGAAGTTAGTTATGAAGCTTATGACAGTAAAACTTTAATACCATGAAGGTAACAGGCTATCTTCGTCTGGATGATATGGTAGATTGAAGTGTTAGTATGTCAGTATGCTCTTGTGGTTAAATGCATCTGGATGATATGGTAGTGCGTGCCGCAGGTCCAATGTTAGATTGAAGTGTTAGTATGTCAGTATGCTCTTGTGATAAAATGCGTCCACGCACAGTATAACAGGTAGGTCAGTTAGACTTTCCCTTACTTGATGACTTCCGAGAGCGAGTCGAAGCTGTCTGGGACATGAGCACCAGAGGATTTGAGGGCCTGCGAACAATAGATTGAATCCATTGTATTTGTACCAGGGAAGGACAATAGATTGAATCCATTGCATATTGTCGGGAATATTAAAGGCCTATTTTTACTAAGGAAGACAGCTGAGACGGATAAGAAATCGGGGAAGAACGGAACGGTAAATTTCTCCCCTTTAAGTATAAGTGCTTACGCTTACTTTCTTTCTCTGTTTAGACAATGGAAATGGATTTAACTTAAATACAAGCCTTTTGGGCGCTTACAATGATATCTATTTATAACATGCGCCCATGATAGCTTGAATATTTGTTCTCGTCCCCCAACATCAAAACAAGATGAATGAAAGATGAAATGGCGAACTGCGCCATGAAGCTGGTTAACTATTCACTGAGTATGGCATGCTCTCAATAAAGGGCTTTCAGAGCTGCAAGGACAGGGAGGTCTTAAGAGAGGGCTTACACAGGCGCAAGGGTTTAGTGCCTTTTATACTGGATACGTATCAATCGCAATAAACAGCGCCCAGAGAGGCTAGAGAAGGGTTGCTTTACCTTATTCTTGGCGACGGCAGTCTCAATGTTGCTATGTGCACTGGCACCAGCATGGCCGAACTGAACCTGGCGAATAATGGGAAAAGAGATTCAGATAATGTTAAAGGGGTTTAATGGTGCCCTGCTAGGGTGTGAGTCAGACATACCTCCGAGGTGAACATGTTGGCGCAAGTACCTATGCACCAGGCAACCAGCGGCTTGTTAACACGCCCAGACTTGATCGCATCGCAGATCTCGTACTCGTCTCGGCCACCAACCTACCACAAGCAAGCGATGATTTAGTTACTCTGAAAAAAACATTTACAAGCATGACAGAACAATATTACTCATATACCAACCTACTAAAAGCAAGCGATGACATAGTTACTCATGTGCCTAACATGAACATTGAACAATACCTCGCCTAGAAGCACAATCATCTTGATGTCTTGGTTGTCTTGATACCGAAGAACGTGGTCGATAAACGTAGTTCCAGGGTACCTAAAGAAAAAAAAAACCTTGAGAGGGAGGGGCTATGACCTACAGGGCAGACAAGGCTCCCCATTAAAAGCCTAGACATTATATTGCAGTTAAGGAAGGATTTCCCCTAGCACTCGCCTTGGCTTCAAGTCTTTTCAAGAATTTTGGGGGTGGGATTGTTTTTTAAAAGACTCTTATTTTATAAGACTTTATAAGACCGTAAAGGGGGTGCCTATCCCATAGGCTTGATCGAAATCAAAATTTCCTTTCAGCGGTTTTACTTTGACGAAGCTGATAGCCTCTTATTGTGCCTCACCTGTCTCCTCCAATAGCAATTCCCTCGTATACCCCATCCGTTGTGCGAGCGATGATGTTGTTAAGTTCGTTGGACATTCCCCCTGATCTTGATACATATGCGACACTGGGCAAAGGTGAAATACAATAAGACACTGATGATAAAAACCCATTACTGATATTTAAAAGCCTCGTCTTGCAGGGGATGCATAGACTTTTCAACTGGAATATCGCTTGATAGTTATTCCAATGGACCTGCATCTAACAGTGTGATCAACTGTTCTCTAGCCTATCATCTAACAGTGTGATCAACTGTTCTCTAACCTATCATCTAACAGTGTGATCAACTGTTCTCTAGCCTATCATCTAACAGTGTGATCAACTGTTCTCTAGCCTATCATCTAACAGTGTGATCAACTGTTCTCTAGCCTATCATCTAACAGTGTGATCAACTGTTCTCTAGCCTATCATCTAACAGTGTGATCAACTGTTCTCTAGCCTATCATCTAACAGTGTGATCAACTGTTCTCTAGCCTATCATCTAACAGTGTGATCAACTGTTCTCTAGCCTATCACGTTCGATGCAACAATCAGCATTTTATAAGCGTGTCCTATCTCCTTATTTTTCATTGCTTAGTGTTTGTAAAATGAAAAAAAAAAAAATGAATCGAACCAAAAATACAGAGGAATAATAAAAAAAGAAAGAAAGAAACAAAGAAAGAAACAGGCAAATCCATGTACCTGCCGGGGCGGTAGAGCTTAGATGCCAGGATGTTATCTAACATTCCACCAGTATTACCTATCTTGAAACAACCAGGTTTAATCCCGCCAACCTAAAAGATTAAACGGTAGGCAATCAATTTTCAAGCTTGCCATCTAATGAAATAGCGGTTATGTATGCATCTGTAACTTGGAGGCAGCTGCGCTGGCTCCGCTAATAATAACAACAAAAAGTAAAGCTCAGTACTTACAGTGGCGGGTCCAATAATGGTAATCCCAAGCTCTTTAGCTTTCTTGTTCAGGATCCGCGTCTTTGCCTCAGGAATTCCTTCAGCAATAATGGCAATAGTACGGATCTACACACAATAATATAAATAGTTTATGAAATTATCACAAGAGAAATATATATAATATATTGCAGTCATCATCTTTTAAGCTGTGGAATCTTTTGCACATGCTTTTCATCTGGGTGGTTTATTAGTAAAAACAAAGGAATGGAAAACCCATGACCTAAACATCTTATTCGAGAATGGCATTTAAGGGTGTCAAAAACATAAAACCACACTTTTCCTTTTTGCAAAAGGCAAACCAAAGATTCAAGTCATTTTAAAACAAAATTTAACAAAGCATCTCCATCTATTAACTATTTGCAGGATGACAAAAGGCTAGTAAATCTCTACCATTCTATTTATGGCTGTTTTCTTTAACATGGGTGCATGGTTGGATGTCTTAAACATTGTTTCTACACCTTATACATTGGTATGTCTTATAGTGTGTCTTACACAGGTGCATCTTACACAGGGGTGTGTTGTATTATACATGGGTGTGTCTTATACAAAGTTGTGTCTAATTTGTGTGTGGTTAGGGTTTGTGTCTTATTGGTCTAAATATCGGTACATCTTTGACATGGGTGACTATTGTAAAGTAAGAAGCAAGCAAAGCACCTCACCTGTGGGAACTGCATGGCTTCCAGTGTTGCATCATAAGCAGAGCGCAGCGAGGCAAAATTGATAAATACATCAGTTTCTGGGTGTTTATTCATTGCTTCACCCATATCCTTGTAAACTAGTTGAAAAGAGAATATTAAAATTATGAGCTCTCTTGATTTGATCATATTAAGGCATGCCTCTCAAAGCGTATACTTACCTGGAATCATGATCTCATTGTGTCCAAAGTAGAATTTCTGCTTGTGGTTGCCACTACATGGTCAAAGAAAGATTCACTAAACCTGTTCAGTCATTTGGAGCACCTTAACACTCACATGAGTTAGATAAAAATAAAAAGTAAATAAATTCATATATAAACAGCGAAAGCATCCATGTCCATCACCTGATTTAGAGAAGCTGTTGCAATGTTTTTTTATTGAATTTTGTAAACGAACTCCTACGTTGCATGTGATCATTTTTTTGGCCAAAAAAGTAGTATATTCTAAATAAGAGGGGGGGGGGGCATGCAAGAGGTTATTTTTTTTTTAGATTTTAGCTCCATTACATTTCAGTTTGTACTGACTGTCCCATAGATTCCCCACTGTGATGATCATTCATAACTTATTTCAGCCACTACACTTTTGCCTAAGGATGGTCTTACCTAAAAGGGTAGACCATCGCAGCCACTGAGGGGTACTTCCGTTCACACACATAGTCAAAGTCCAACATGCCCTGATGGGATTTAATAAATACAATTTATAATGTACTCTAAAATTCTAAAAGTCTAATAAAAATACCTCTGAGATTATTTACTTTATATCATGGTTTTGGCCTGTTTCCATAATAAGTAAGATTTTTTTTCAATTTCATTCCAAAGTAGAGAAAGGGCATTACAGTAGATTTGGTCCAGCTTAGAAACTCTCCATCAAGCAACGGTCTGCAGTTGTCTTATAAAGTGGAAATTTATTAAACTACAGTACAGCATAGCACACAGATTCCTTTGACAGGAATGTTTAATTTACAGAGATATTGGTCCACATTAATCCCCTATAGCCCGTGAATCTCCAATTGACAATCAATGGTAGCCCGCATAGCAAGTGCCAAAGGATTGGGAAGATGAAGGATAGACCCTGCGTTTTTTTCTTCACTCATCTTCGTTTTACACTCTAATATTTCAAATTAAAGTGTTTGCGTAGCTGACTCAAAATCAGCCAGTGCATAAGATCATGTTTCATAACGATTTATTCACACCCCTTGCCTAGGCAATAGATACTACTTGAGTGGGAAAATTACCCACATTCCAGAGCTAAAAAATCAAATATATTTTAATAAGAAGGAATACTAATAATAATATTCATTTTAGACACCAAATTCTTCCCTCTTAACTTACTGACACTAGCTCTAAAATGACTGACACCTTGACTAGCATGCACAAGGCTTCTCAGCAAATCAGAAGGCCATTTACCTC
This sequence comes from Nematostella vectensis, assembly GCF_932526225.1. NCBI lineage: Eukaryota > Metazoa > Cnidaria > Anthozoa > Actiniaria > Edwardsiidae > Nematostella > Nematostella vectensis. Next base: position 983,783 of record NC_064035.1, on the reverse strand, counting down.
ATTAGCATAAAAAGTTCATTGATTTGAGAATGTTTAGAAAACCAGGGGGTTGCCTGCAAGCCCTCCATCATTTCCCTAGCACGCACCTTGCCTCTGTCTCTCTTCTTCTCCAACCCTTTTGGCTTGCTACACAGGCTAAATCAATAACATTTGGAAGGGAGGTGGGTAAGGTTACTCCATACCTGCACAGCCCTAGCTTGCATGCCCCACACAATAGCCCGTGTCTTTTCATGAAACAATGTGTATTTGGATTCAGCAGATGCCTTGCGCTCAATCGGCGGTGGGCGGGATATACCACAAGGTGATGCCGCTGCCTCAGCACCAGTCCAGCTTAGAGAATTCTGCTTCACAGTAGGGGAAGGCTGTAGGGGAAGTCCTGATTAACTGGGTCTCCTTTACAGAATTTGGACTTTGAAAGCCGTCCTTAAGGGTATTAGGACATTTCTTTGAGGGCTGCTGCTAGGAAAACTTCAAGACGTTAAACATTTGCCAAACATTTGTGAAATGGAATGAATTTAGGCATGGTATCATTGTTTATGAATCTCTTAATTCTGATGACGTCTTCAGGCGATGACGTCATCACATGACGTCACAACAGAAAAATTCTATAATCTTAGCTGTTAAAGTATCAGCAATGATAAATGTAGCTTCGTAACATTATTCAGGAGGGTGCCTACAAAGTTACGTATGCGTTTTCAATTCTTTTATTTTTTATTTTTCCACTTTAATCTAAATAATTTCTTTAATTTTTGAAATATCGGAAAATCGATACATAGTTTTGTAGATGGCAACTAGGTGAATATTCCTTGCCTAAAAAAATTGCGATCAGTCCACTCTTCTCAATGATTATAGAGTTGGAAACGCAAACCAGAAGTACAATTATCTAAGCATGCTCAATTGAGTATTGCGATAAAGTCTGGTTACAAATGCGAATGTTGTGAAAAAAATTTGTTATCAAAATATCGACTATTCTTTTGCTTTTTAACAGTGAAATATAATGCATTTGAACAACTCTTTTCTTGCTGAAATCAGCACTTGAGGTTGCCAAGTAGGTGCCCTAGATGAAAAATCATACTCGCCTATTTTTGTTTTAAAGTATTCGCTGTTTTATTACGTTTTTCTTGCCGGCTTTAGCATTTGTTTTCGAAGCTAAGAATGTCGCGAATTTTCCCGCCATTAGATTTTCTCGCCTAAAAATGTGAAGTTTCTAACAACCCAATCGGCAAGTAACAAGGAATGTCCCAACACCCTTAAAGGGGGATTCCTTAATAGAGGGGTAACATGGTCCCATATGAACTCTCTTATTTCCAACTCTTTCGCACCTAATAACATCTTACGCATGAGTCAAATCCACTTTAATTGTTTTAGTACCCTAGATAATAAATCACTTTTGCAGATAAATATGTATTTTCAACATTCTTTTAGGGTGAGTGTGAACCGAAACCTTAAAATTGACAATCTATAGAACAAGGTTCACTGGATTGTTGGAAATATTTTAAAAAACGTTTTAAAAAACGGGGTTAGGACAAAACACTGACCTCCGACACATGGACCGCCTCGTGGATTCTTAAAATGTTACTATAACCAGGGAAGAAGCAAGTTGGAAGAAGCTATTCCTGGAAAAATGCACGCAGGAAATATCCCCGCGATATTCTCTTTTGCTGAGATTTCACCAAATTATAATAACATGCTAAGAACATGCAGAGGCTCAGATAGCAACAACATCAGGGGGAGGGGTGGGGGGAAGTAGACGGGGGTGCTCTACCTATCTTTTAGGGTATAAAATTCTTACCAACTGCTAAAAATTTCTTCGACCACACCCAATGTGCTATCTCTTAGGGGTGAGAACTGTTGTTGACCACGCCCTTAGTGCTTTCTCTTATGGTTAGAATTGATTTTGCTGTCGAGCATCCCGTTTTTCTCGATGTCCCCCTGCTTTTTTAGTCTTATGTGTTCTAAAATTTAGACTTTTTTAAATAAAAAAAGAGTGTATTAGAGTCCACTGCTCATCCGCATTTTCTGGAATATTAAAAAAGTTTTTGTTTTTTCCGCTCAATGCTCTTAAAGTTATAATAATAGTAATGTAGTTGTTATTGTGATAGTGGCACATTGAGTACAGAGGAAAAGCAAACACACAGAATTCAGGTAACGTACCACACTCATATAATTATATATAATTAATTAAAAATCAAAAGCACTGGGTAACTTTAGTTAGATAAAAAGATCCATAAACTACTCCCATACCTAGGTCATGGATCACTGATAATAAACCAGGCAGAGAAGCTGATAATATCATAAACATGAGCGTCCAACTTAAAATTCACTACCGTCTACAAAAGACACATAGAGTAAAAACCATATTTATGCAACATTGTCTGCTTGTGAGTAGGGATTTGTATTATCATCTTCTCTGTCAGAGAAAATAGTGTGGGAATTCAATCAACCAATAGCTTCTCTGTCGGAAAAAAATAGCGTGGGAATTCATATGCACATCCACCATGACAGGGACATGTGACTACTTTTAACCGTTCACATGATCAGAAAAGCCTTTTGACAGGGTCCATGGACCGGGTCCACAAGGTGTCCATGGACCGGGTCCACAAGGAGTCCATGAACCGGGTCCACGAGGCGGTCCATGGATCGGGGGTCAGTGTTTTGTCCTAACCCCATAAAACATGGGTGTGTGTGATGGTACCTTGTTGTTTTCTGCATTGAAAAACATGTTTGCAGCCTCATTAGAGTCAAAGGCTTCAATGTCTGGAATGGATCTCTTTCCCAAAGCCATTCCCACAACTGCTGTCATGTGTGTCTCTGTGCCAAACACATGCATCTTCAGCCCAAGCCTGGAGCCTGCAAACACAGAAGTCAGTGGAAAGGGTGGAAACACAGAAAGCAAACTGCAGTGCAATGAATACTAGTGAAAACAAGCATCTGCCTTCCTTTAATGTAAATTCTTGAATTGTGCATAGCATCTTTGAATTTGTAAAGAAATAAATAGCCCTTTTGTTTGTTAATCTTATTTACTTATTTTTTACATAATTTTCTCGCCCTTTTTTAATTTTTTTTTAAACATATAACAAAATAGCCTTCTCAAAGGAGCTATAATAAAGTATGTCTATGCCTAACAGTGTTTCTGAATGACAACAATGTTTGCTGGCTAATTCTTGCTGGCTACAGAGTGTTTCTGACTAACTGACTACAATGCTTGATGGCTAAATAGTGTTATTGACCAAATACAATGCTTGCTGGCTGAAGAGTGTTTCTGACTAACTGACTACAATGCTTGCTGGCTAAAGAGTGTATTTAACCAAATAGAAAACTTGCTGGCTGAAGAGTGTTATTGACCAAATAGAATACTTGCTGGCTAAAGACTGATTCTGATTAATTGAATACAATGCTTGCTGGCTAAAGACTGATTCTGATTAATTGAATACAATGCTTGCTGGCTAAAGACTGATTCTGATTAATTTAATACAATGCTTGCTGGCTTAAAGAGTGTTTAATAACAATAACAACAACAACAACAACAATAACATTAATAATAATTTATTTATAAAGCGCTAAAACTATGTTAATATATCCTAAAGCGCTCAACAGAAAACAAATTCTTACAAAAACATCTGACCTAAATCAACATAACAAATTGTAACATGGTCAGCTAAATTATTGTTTCTGACTAACTGACTACAATGCTTGCTGGCCAAAAAGTGTTTTTGACTAACTGACTACAATGATTGCTGGCTAAAGAGTGTCTCTGACTCACCCACTTCTCTCATGATTCTGAGTCCCTCTTGGTAGTTTGGCCCTCCCCTTCTGACAAACACTTCAACGTTGTGCTCTATCAGATTCTTCTGAAAGTTCTGCAGTGCTCGCACAATACCCTAAAACATAAACCGCATAAAATAAAAATTATAGAATTTAAGAGACCATTTGCCTGAATTTTTCCTGTTATACATCATTTACATAAGAACATGTTTAGCTAGAGTTCGAAATAGGTTCTGTTTTTCTATTTTCAAGAAATTATAACTTGCATAAAATATCTATCTTTAAAAACAATTCCCAGTACTATGCTTTCCTGTTTTTCGTTTTTTTCTATGAAATAGAAAATGGAAAATTGGCACTTTGCTGAGCCCTAACATTACTATTTGGGCAATGAATTAAGAACCTAATTAAGGATCTAAATAGTCTAAATGTCACTAAGCACCATTTGTGTAGAACCTTTTAAGGGAGAATGTAGGTTCCCACTGCATGACATTTTTATACCCAGGTCTGCCAGTGCTTTTAATGTCAATGTCATTTTCATACCTTGAATGTAGCAGACACATTTGTGAAGTTTGCGATTCCACCTCCAATAATTAGGATTTTTCCTAAAAAAAGAGGGTGTTTACAAACAAAACCATCTGCAGTCACTAGCACACACAGATAGAAAAGAACAATTTTGTTTACCATCTGGGTGTGGTTCACCCTCTGTCATGAGCTTCAGCAGCGTCTTTGCATACTCAAAGGTCTGGCCCTCAGATGGTGCCCCTGAGTACTCCCCATAGTTGGCAAGCTCCATTGCACCACCGAGGTCACAGATAGTGTCACTGGAACATTAAAACTTCCTTAAACTAGGCTCTGGCAGTATTATAGTGCTAAAAGTACAGTATACAAGCTTCCCCAGACATAAGTAACATCAGAGCTTTTTTTGCAAATCATTTAAAAGTAGGGAATTATTTTCTTTATGTATACCATTTTGCGGCAAACCCAAAGGCCACCTAAACCTAAAACCTGCATCAAATAGTATGAGCTAATCTCTACTTTACTGTACATGCGGCGGCAGGTTTATAAGCATGACTGATGCATACGGTACACAAAAATGGATCTGACAAGTAACATACTCTTATTATGGGACCCTACTGTACATGCCAATTTTCCCTTTTATGTTTACAGCACCTTGACCATATCAATCGACCCACACACACACAGAGAAACTAAGTTGAAATAGGTCTTCACATTTCTAAAATGATTGTAACAGGAGAAACATGTAGAACAAAAGAAGGAACTCCAAATCCTGTACCCTTAATTAACTGTAAAATAGGCTACACTATTAACCCACCTGTAAATGACAGATGCCCCTCCCCCAGCTACCATGGTCCAAATACGACCTCTTCTATTCAAGATTGTAAGCTTGAGGGAAGCCCCACTTTTAGCATCAAGTTCAGCTATGTATGCTTCCTGAAAGGAAGGTAAAAATGAAAACAGTATAAACAGTAGAGCATGGTAACAAAAGGTAACAATTGGGGAGTTGACAAGGTGACAAGGGGGAAGTGGACATGGTGACAATGGGGGAGTGGACATGGTGACAATGGGGGAGTGGACATGGTGACAATGGGGGAGTGGACATGGTGACAATGGGGGAGTGAACATGGTGACAATGGGGGAGTGGACATGGTGACAATGGGGGAGTGAACATGGTGACAATGGTGGAGTGGACATGGTGACAATGGGGGAGTGGACATGGTGACAATGGGGGAGTGGACATGGTGACAATGGGGGAGTGGACATGGTGACAATGGGGGAGTGGACATGGTAACAATGGGGGAGTGGACATGGTGACAATGGGGGAGTGGACATGGTGACAATGGGGGAGTGGACATGGTGACAATGGGGGAGTGGACATGGTGACAATGGGGGAGTGGACATGGTGACAATAGGGGAGTGGACATGGTAACAATGGGGGAGTGGACATGGTGACAATGGGGGAGTGGACATGGTGACAATGGGGGAGTGGACATGGTGACAATAGAGGAGTGGAGATGGTGACAATGGGGAATTGGACATGGTGACAATGGGGGAGTGGACATGGTGACAATGGGGGAGTGGACATGGTGACAATGGGGGAGTGAACATGGTGACAATGGGGGAGTGAACATGGTGACAATGGGGGAGTGGACATGGTGACAATGGGGGAGTAGACATGGTTACAATGGGGATGTGGACATGGTGACAATGAGGGAGTGGACATGGTGACCATGGGGGAGTGGATTGGTGACCATGGGGGAGTGGATTGGCGACCATGGGGGAGTGGATTGGCGACAATGGGGGAGTGGATTGGCGACAATGGGGGAGTGGACATGGTGACAATAGGGGAGTGGACATGGTGACAATGGGGGAGTAGACATGGTGACAATGGGGGAGTGGACATGGTGACAATGGGGGAGTGGACATGGTAACAATGGGGAATTGGACATGGTGACAATGTGGGAGTGGACATGGTGACATTAGGGGAGTGGACATGGTGACAATAGAGGAGTGGACATGGTGACAATGGGGGATTGGACATGGTGACAATGGGGGAGTGGACAGTGACAATGGGGGAGTGGACATGGTGACAATGGGGGAGTAGACATGGTGACCATAGGGGAGTGGACATGGTGACCATGGGGGAGTGGACATGGGGAGTGGACATGGTGACCATAGGGGAGTGGACATGGTGACAATGGGGGAGTGGACATGGTGACAATGGGGGAGTGGACAGTGACAATGGGGGAGTGGACATGGTGACAATGGGGGAGTGGACAGTGACAATGGGGGAGTGGACATGGTGACAATGGGGGAGTAGACATGGTGACCATGGGGGAGTGGACATGGTGACCATGGGGGAGTGGATTGGTGACAATGGGGGAGTGGACATGGTGACAATGGGGGAGTGAACATGGTGACAATGGGGGAGTGGACATGGTGACAATGGGGGAGTAGACATGGTGACCATGGGGGAGTGGACATGGTGACCATGGGGGAGTGGATTGGTGACAATGGGGGAGTGGACATGGTGACAATGGGGGAGTGAACATTGTGACAATGGGGGAGTGAACATGGTGACAATGGGGGAGTGGACATGGTGACAATGGGGGAGTGGACATGATGACAATGGGGGAGTGGACATGATGACAATAGAGGAGTGGAGATGGTGACAATGGGGAATTGGACATGGTGACAATAGGGGAGTGGACATGGTGACAATGGGGGATTGGACATGGTGACAATGGGGAATTGGACATGGTGACAATGGGGGAGTGGACATGGTGACAATGGGGGAGTGGACATGGTGACAACGGGGGAGTGGACATGGTGACAATGGGGATGTGGACATGGTGACAATGGGGGAGTGGACATGGTGACAATGGGGGAGTGGACATGGTGACAATGGGGGAGTGGACATGGTGACAATGGGGGAGTGAACATGGTGACAATGGGGGAGTGAACATGGTGACAATGGGGGAGTGAACATGGTAACAATGGGGGAGTGGACATGGTGACAATGGGGGAGTGGACATGATGACAATGGGGGAGTGGACATGATGACAATAGAGGAGTGGACATGGTGACAATAGAGGAGTGGAGATGGTGACAATGGGGGATTGGACATGGTGACAATGGGGAAAAGGACATGGTGACAATGGGGAATTGGACATGGTGACAACGGGGGAGTGGACATGGTGACAACGGGGGAGTGGACATGGTGACAATGGGGATGTGGACATGGTGACAATGGGGGAGTGGACATGGTGACAATGGGGGAGTGGACATGGTGACAATGGGGGAGTGGACATGGTGACAATGGGGGAGTGGACATGGTGACAATGGGGGAGTGGACATGGTAACAATGGGGGAGTGGACATGATGACAATGGGGGAGTGGACATGATGACAATAGAGGAGTGGACATGGTGACAATAGAGGAGTGGAGATGGTGACAATGGGGAATTGGACATGGTGACAATAGGGGAGTGGACATGGTGACAATGGGGGATTGGACATGGTGACAATGGGGAAGTGGACATGGTGACAATGGGGAACTGGACATGGTGACAATGGGGAATTGGACATGGTGACAATGGGGGAGTGGACATGGTGACCATGGGGGAGTGGACATGGTGACAACGGGGGAGTGGACATGGTGACAATGGGGATGTGGACATGGTGACAATGGGGGAGTGGACATGGTGACAATGGGGGAGTGGACATGGTGACAATGGGGGAGTGGACATGGTGACAATGGGGGAGTGGACATGGTGACAATGGGGGAGTGGACATGGTAACAATGGGGGAGTGGACATGGTAACAATGGGGGAGTGGACATGGTGACAATGGGGGAGTGGACATGGTGACAATGGGGGAGTGGACATGGTGACAATGGGGGAGTGAACAAGGTGACAATGGGGGAGTGGACATGGTGACAATGGGGGAGTGAACAAGGTGACAATGGGGGAGTGGACATGGTGACAATGGGGGAGTGGACATGGTGACAATGGGGGAGTGGACATGATGACAATGGGGGAGTGGACATGGTGACAATGGGGGAGTGGACATGGTGACAATGGGGGAGTGGACATGGTGACAATGGGGGAGTGGACATGGTGACAATGGGGGAGTGGACATGGTGACAATGTGGGAGTGGACATGGTGACAATGGGGGAGTGGACATGGTGACAATGTGGGAGTGGACATGGTGACAATGGGGGAGTGGACATGGTGACAATGGGGGAGTGGACATGGTGACAATGGGGGAGTGGACATGGTGACAATGGGGGAGTGGACATGGTGACAATAGGGGAGTGGACATGGTGACAATGTGGGAGTGGACATGGTGACAATGTGGGAGTGGACATGGTGACAATGTGGGAGTGGACATGGTGACAATGGGGGAGTGGACATGGTGACAATGGGGGAGTGGACATGGTGACAATGGGGGAGTGGACATGGTGACAATGGGGGAGTGGACATGGTGACAATGGGGGAGTGGACATGGTGACAATAGGGGAGTGGACATGGTGACAATGGGGGAGTGGACATGGTGACAATGGGGGAGTGGATATGGTGACAATGGGGGAGTGGACATAGAGACAATGGGGGAGTGGACATGGTGACAATGGGGGAGTGAACAAGGTGACAATGGGGGAGTGGACATGGTGACAATGGGGGAGTGGACATGGTGACATTAAGGGAGTGGACATAGTGACATTGGGGGAGTGGACATGGTGACAATGGGGGAGTGGACATGGTGACAATGGGGGAGTGGACATGGTGACAATGGGGGAGTGGACATGGTGACAATAGGGGAGTGGACATGGTGACAATGGGGAAGTGGACATGGTGACATTAGGGGAGTAGACATGGTGACAATAGGTGAGTGGACATGGTGACAATAGGTGAGTGGACATGGTGACAATGTGGGAGTGGACATGGTGACCATGGGGGAGTGGACATGGTGACATTAGGAGAGTGGACATGGTGACAATGGGGGAGTGGACATGGTGACAATGGGGGAGTGGACATGGTGACAATGGGGGAGTGGACATGGTAACAATGGGGGAGTGGACATGGTGACAATGGGGGAGTGAACATGGTGACAATGGGGATGTGGACATGGTGACAATGGGGGAGTGGACATGGTGACAATGGGGGAGTGGACATGGTAACAATGGGGGAGTGGACATGGTGACAATGGGGGAGTGGACATGGTGACAATGGGGGAGTGGACATGGTGACAATGGGGGAGTGAACAAGGTGACAATGGGGGAGTGGACATGGTGACAATGGGGGAGTGGACATGGTGACAATGGGGGAGTGAACAAGGTGACAATGGGGGAGTGGACATGGTGACAATGGGGGAGTGGACATGGTGACAATGGGGGAGTGGACATGGTGACAATGGGGGAGTGGACATGGTGACAATGGGGAGTGGACATGGTGACAATGGGGGAGTGGACATGGTAACAATGGGGGAGTGGACATGGTGACAATGTGGGAGTGGATATGGTGACAATGGGGAATTGGACATGGTGACAATGGGGGAGTGGACATGGTGACAATGGGGGAGTGGACATGGTGACAATGGGGGAGTGGACATGGTGACAATGGGGGAGTGGGCATGGTGACAATGGGGGAGTGGACATGGTGACAATGGGGGAGTGGACATGGTGACAATGGGGGAGTGGACATGGTGACAATGGGGGAGTGGACATGGTGACAATGGGGGAGTGGACATGGTGACAATGGGGAATTGGACATGGTGACAATGGGGGAGTGGACATGGTGACAATGTGGGAGTGGACATGGTGACAATGTGGGAGTGGACATGGTGACAATGGGGGAGTGGACATGGTGACAATGGGGGAGTGGACATGGTAACAATGGGGGAGTGGACATGGTGACATTAAGGGAGTGGACATGGTGACATTGGGGGAGTGGACATGGTGACAATGGGGGAGTGGACATGGTGACATTAAGGGAGTGGACATGGTGACATTGGGGGAGTGGACATGGTGACAATGGGGGAGTGGACATGGTGACAATGTGGGAGTGGACATGGTGACAATGGGGGAGTGGACATGGTGACAATGGGGGAGTGGACATGGTGACAATGGGGGAGTGGACATGGTGACAATGGGGGAGTGGACATGGTGACAATGGGGGAGTGGACATGGTGACAATGGGGGAGTGAACAAGGTGACAATGGGGGAGTGAACAAGGTGACAATGGGGGAGTGGATATGGTGACAATGGGGGAGTGGACATGGTAACAATGGGGGAGTGGACATGGTGACAATGTGGAAGTGGACATGGTGACAACGGGGGAGTGGACATGGTGACAATAGGGGAGTGGACATTGTGACAATGGGGGAGTGGACATGGTGACAATGGGGGAGTGGACATGGTGACAATGGGGGAGTGGACATGGTGACAATGGGGGAGTGGACATGGTGACAATGGGGGAGTGGACATGGTAAATCTCTTTGCTTTCATGAGTGTGCATGATAAATCTCTTTGTAGATAGCATTCGCTCTACTACCTTACAATATAATATAAAGTTCTACTGTTAAGGCATTAAGGGTGTTCAGGCGTGCGCGCCATTTTCAAACCGGAAGCGATTTCCCCCCGCCTAAACTGTGAGAGCACGCATCAGTGTAGCAACCAAGGTCGCATAACAACCTAAATTCCGAAAACCCTTAAATACTCAAATTTTCTTTTTGCTGAATGAATATTCAATAACCTCTTGCTAAGATATTTTTGCATGGACAACATTTATGGTGGAATTATGATGGCTTTCTTGTAAGCCAGTGACCTATGTACCTCTGGAAAAGCATCTCTCCCAAATGGTGGGGGAAACTCAATGTCGCCCCACTTTGTTTTACATATGAATTCAGCTGTTTGGTCAAGCTTAGCTGCTAAATCCAAGGCATAGATTTTGTCAGCTACCATCACTGGAAGATACAAAATAGAAAAGAAATCCCTTTATCTTACTATTCAAAGGAAAAGGGAATCAAAGCACATCAGAATTAAGTATAGTTTACCCACCTAGCGGGTTGATCTCCAAATAAGTAAAGTAAAGATCAGTAAAAAGTGAGTAAAGGGCATGTACAAATTCAGCCAGTGGTCTGCAGATTAAAAACATGTGGAACAATGTAAGAATTTAAAAGTTGTAAAAAAATGTAAAAGAAGGCATCATTTTTTCCCTTCTCAATCAGTAAGATTTGGGAATGTCAGACACTGGACTTAATACAGTACAGTACTGTACATTTCGTAAAGATTTCAAGTGCACATTTTTCAGAGTTAAAAGATTTACCCAAAGGGATTTCATGCTACAACCAGAACCACAATCTAAGAAATGACATAACATCCATTATCATCACATCACATGATATTTTTCTTTTAATGGAATCTTTAGACTGAGAAGCAAGACCAAAATGTGAGAGTCATCAAGAAAGTAGGTGTAATAAGTTGACTTGAAGGCTTTGTATTCACCTATTTTATTAACACAGTACAAAACATGGCGGACTACACGAGGAACTCAATCCGGGTGCGCATGTGCGAAAGATATGCTAATTAACCGGAAGTAAAACTACAACATCCCCTTCTCTAAGCTGAAAAGCTGAAAAATTACATGAGTACAAATGTGACTGGTAGTGTCCAATTAGGGGTGTAAAAAAAACAAAGAACTTTGCAGTACTAATAATAACATAGTTCAATATCTAATGTTTGTGTAGCAAATGCTACAAGTTCAGTCTGTCTGGGGGCTTCACTGTCCGTGTTGATCTGCGTAATGGTGGACCACTTTGGGTAGGTGTGGACTTCGCAGGGGTACCAGGTGTAGACGTCCTTGGCTCTGTTGGGGGTTGGTTGCCGTTAGGTGCTGGTTCTGCTACAGGCTCGTAGTCATCAGTAGCTGAGGTATTATTCAAGCTTAGTTTTTCACCTGTGGGACGAATGTGTCTGCGGTTTCTGGTGAGAGTACTGCCATTGGCCATGTCCACAATGTGCGAGCGTGGGGTTGGCGCAGCGGCTCGGACTATTCCTGGCTCCCATTTGGAGTTGAGGGGGTTGAAGACTCTGACAGCGTCCTGAGGGTAGACAGGCTGTAGACACTTGGAAGTCCTGTCGTAATATGATTTCTGTCGGTCTTGTCTGGCTTGCAGCTTGACATTGGCATCATAGTCAGGTTTGTTCAGTAGTGCATGCCTGGAAGTAGCTGGCAGGTTAGACTGATATATTCTGGAATTTAGCAACTCTGCTGGTGATGGCAGGGTGTGACCCAAAGGGGTTGTTCTCAGGCACAGCATGGCTAGATGTGGGTCTTGCCCTGATTCCTTGCACTTTTGAAGGAGATCCTTGACAGTTTGCACATTTCTCTCTATGAAGCCATTAGCCTCCTTGTAGTATGGGCTTGTAGTTGTATGAATAAATCCATAGGTGCTGCTGAAAACCTTGAATAGAGCAGACGTAAACTGGGTGTCATGTCCTGTGACAAGTTTGTCTGGTATGCCATGTTCCTCAAATATTCCTTTGAGGTGAGCGATGACAGTAGATGATTGGATGTTAGTTAGCTTGCGCACAATTGGGAACTTACTGTAGTAATCAGAGAGTAGTAAGTATGGTGAACCGTTCCAGGAGAACAAGTCAGATGCTAGGGTGTGCCAGGGCCTTGGTGGAACATCATGAGGCATTAGCGGTTCTTTAGTGTTCATGGACTGATTATGCTGACAGGGAGCACAACTCTTGACCATGTTGTCGATGTCGGCATTGATGTTCGCCCAAAAGACTGATCCCTTAGCTCTGAGCTTGCATTTTTCCGCACCCTGGTGTGCATAGTGTAGCTGCTGTAGAACATCTGGTTGCAGGGTCTTTGGAATTACAATTCGGGTACCCTTCAGGACCAATCCATCGGCGACAGTAAGTTCGTCACGATAGTTCCAGTATGGGTGTAGTAACTCAGGGCATTCAGCTCTTTTGTTTGGCCAACCTTGGGCGATGACGGCACGAAGTGAGTGAAGTGTTGTGTCCTTCCTCGTCTCCTCTTGGATCTGCGTTATCCTAGTAGGGCTAGCATTGAGGTGCAAGTGTAGCTCATGTATAGAGACATCAAGTCCAGCGATAGTGTCACCGGGACTTGGGTTAAGTCGTGAGAGGGCGTCGGCCAGGGGTATATCCTTCCCTGGGACATATCGAATGTCGATGTCGTATTTCTGTATCCGCAGCATCATCCTGGCAATGCGGGGTGGCGCGCTGGCCAGATGCTTTTTGAATATTGCCTCCAGTGGCTTGTGGTCCGTGTGGACCTGGACGTGGCGTCCATAAGCGTAGTAGTGGAATTTCTCGAGACCATGGACGACTGCAAGCATTTCCCTTTCTATGTTGGAGTACCTCCTCTCGGTTTCAGTGAGTAGCTTACTTCTGTACTCCACAGGGCCTTTATCTTGGATGAGTGTCGCGCCGAGGCCACGTTGAGATGCATCCACCTGGATTACGACAGGCTTGGTGCTGTCGAAATACTGCAGCGAGGCTGGCGATGTGATGAGTTTCTTGATGTCATCTACAGCTTTCTGGTGTTCTGGGCACCACTGGAATTGACTACTTTTCCTTGTCAAGTCCCAGAGGACCGCTGCTGTTGAAGCGAGGTTGGGTATGAAACGGCTAAGGTATTGCGTCATACCTAGGAAGACTTGGAGATCTGTGAGGCTCGTTGAAGGATCCATGTTGTTGATGGCTTCAACCTTAGCAGGGTCAAGTTTCAGACCATCTGCACTTAGGGTGTGTCCGAAGAAGACAAGTTCCTTGCTGGCAATTTTGCATTTGTCAGCATTGAATTTCAGACCAGTTTCACGGGCACGCTCCATTACTGCTTTCAGGTTATTGTCATGCTCCTTACGGTTGCGTCCGTAAACAACTATGTCGTCTGTGATGCCTGTCACCCCAGGTAAGTCACCAAAGGTTCCATCGACCTTCTTTTGGAAGATGTCCTGAGCACAAATCAGACCAAAGGGTAGTCGTAGGAATCTGAATCTTCCATGGGGAGAGTTGAATGTTGTATAGAGTGAGCTTTCCTGGTCAAGCTTTATGTTCCAATAACCGCTGCGGGCGTCAACTATGGAGAAGTACTCGGATCCACTTAGCTTTGATAAGACTTCATCAAGAGTGGGTGTACGATGATGTGGACGTTTGATGGCGCAGTTGAGGTCCTTTGGATCAAGGCAGAGTCGTATGGAGCCATTCCGCTTTGTGGAACAGACTAGCGAGTTGACCCAGTCAGTGGGTTCATCAACCTTGGTGATGATTCCTTGCTGTACGAGGGATTCCAACTCCTTGCGCAGAGGCTCCTGAAGTGCTTCAGGGACTCGTCGTGGCGGGTGAACCACAGCGGGTACTGTAGGGTCAAGTGTGATATGGAACTCTCCGCTGAAGCATCCGATGCCTTCGAAGCAGTCAGCATACTGTCTTAGTAGAGCTGCCTTTGCCTCAGGGTCATCCTTGGGTACTTGAGCTGGTCGTATTTCGGCTGGCTCAGCCTGGTCTTTGCTTAGACTGTGGTTAAGGGTTACAAGCTTCATTGCAGTACATGTGGGTAGTCCTAGGATTGTAGGTCCTGTCGTGTTTACAACATGAAATTCATGAGGGCTGGACTGACCGTTATGTAGTAAAGTGAGGTTGCAGGTACCGTAGTGTTGTACTTCATGGCCTCCATATGCTGTTATCCTTGTATCTGATGGGGCTAAGCTGAGGGGCTTGCCGTCTATGTCGCAGAGTGACTCTGGATAGATGTGCTTGTAGTTGCTTAATGGGATCACATTTCCTTCAGCACCAGTGTCAATCTTGCATAATAGTGGTAGTGTCCCGTTACTCGAGTTAACCTGTATGTTGACGAGCGCTTGAGTGATCTGTCGAGACATACTATCAATGGTCAGAGAGTGAAAATATAACTGTGGGGAATCTAGGGGCTCAGGTGCAGTGCTAGCATTCTCATTGCTGAGGGTGTTTATCTGTTGCTTTGATTTGTTCCGGTTTCCCCGCCTGCCTCTTCCCCTCGGGGTGGGACCTTGGGGTTTGGTGGAACGGCAAACCTTGGCCCAGTGGTTTGGTTTCCCACAGTTGCTGCATTTTGTTCCGTTTGCGGGGCACAGGGATTTTTGTGTCACATTATGGCTAGTGCCACAGTTCCCACAAGTTTGTATTTGTTTATTTTCACGTGAGTGTGTCTTGGGATGTGAAGAAGGGCTTTTGTGGGTTGTTGCGTGTACAGGTATAGTGTTTGTGCCTCTAATATCTTGTAACTGAGCCGAAGTGGCTTCCTCAGTCCTGGCTATGTCTATTGCCTTAGCGAGCGTTAGAGTTTTGTCTAACTCGAGGAGTTTAGCCTGGACACGTGGGCGGCGAGACCCGAAAATTAGAGCGTCAATAATGTGTTCGTCTACATTATCATACCTGCATTCGCTGGCTAGCAATCTTACTTTCTTTATAAATGAATCCACTGGTTCATCGTCCTTTTGCTTCAGAGTGCGTAGTTTAAATCGTGCTAAGCGAAAATTGCTCTTGGGGGCGACGTATTCTTCAAACTTCTCCCAGTAAGTTGACAGCTTTTTCTTCTCGTCTGAGGTTAGCGACCACGTAGAAACTAATTCAATTCCTTCTTCTCCCGTCCACATCAACAGATAACTGACCTTTTCTTCCTCCGATTTGGACTTAAGCGGGCCAGAAAAGTACAATTCGACGGTTGCCTTGAACTTTTTTAGCGCTTGTTGAAGATCGGTTGCATTCCAGTCCATACGAGGGCTAGTGAGTCCAGTGAGTTCGGCCATTTTCCTTGTGTAAACTTGCTAGATTTCTCGTAAAATACCGACCTGGTATGTTTGAGAGTGATTTTCCTTCAGTTTGCTTCTGACACCATGTAATAAGTTGACTTGAAGGCTTTGTATTCACCTATTTTATTAACACAGTACAAAACATGGCGGACTACACGAGGAACTCAATCCGGGTGCGCATGTGCGAAAGATATGCTAATTAACCGGAAGTAAAACTACAACAGTAGGGGGATTTGATATCCTGTAATTTTCTTTTAGCACGTAATTTAAGACTTGCACGTTTGAAGTATGTGACAAGGTGCACAGGGTACTCTGGGAGAATTAGAGTTGAATAAATTTGAATAAATGTTCAAGCCAGGGCTCATTTTTGGGAATCTTTCGCATTGAAAAAACAAGTTTGCTTTCAAGATCTGACAAAATGAATGGGTCAGTGCAGAAGATGAGGACTAGTACCAGTATGCCGAATTAGGCGGAGCTACATGCAAGTGTTAAATAATGTGCTACTGCTACTTTAAGTTCTGATTTGTCAATAGGAGGTACTGGCATCAACAAAAGCCAATGATGCTACTGTACAACATAAAAATAAAACAGTGCTGTGAGATTTAAAAACATTACACTACTTTTTTTTTACACTTACTTTTTCTTTTGTTCTGGTACATTGATCATTAAGGTCTTTTCAAGCCATACAGCAGTAACTTTTTCTTGTAACCCTATATCCAATTTGATGGCCTAAGTTATTAAAAAAAGAATTGATCATACAGTACATATCAACAGTAGTAATAATGGTAGTTCAAACTTAAAAGCTGTATTCTGTGAGCAGACATGAGTTGTATGGTGACTGACTGAGGTTTGTCACCAAATTGTATGTATCTTACAGGCAATTAGCTTAACAAATTCCCATTTATCCAGAATTGATTGTGTGACAACAGATACAAGATTTACATGATCATTGCACAAGATTTCTTATGACTATCATAAAAGTTATTACATGAATATTTCACATCGTTTCAATCTCACAAATTCAGCATTCCACCTGGCTGCTCAACAGAATTGTTAAGTATTGTTGTATATTTATACAATAATTGTACAATTGTATCTTAATACAATTTATGTATATCAGCTTTTAGATCATACAAACCTTGGAATCAACATCTCCTATATCCACACCCCCTTCATGGTAAAAAAGGATTGTATCACAGTGGCGTTGGGCATATATGCACACATAATGCTCTTCTGACTGATTAAAAAAGACAACAATCACATCAACATAAAAAAAATTACTGGTGATAGCATTGAAATAATAAAAAAACAACCAAATCTTTGCTTATTTTCTCTTAATAATTTAACAAATATTATTATCATATTTCTGTTTTTGACGACGTCAACAATCTCACAGATCATGCGACCAACTTGTTAAACCCCCTTTCCCCCCACCCTTAACATCTACATCACACATAACAAGTTTAGTTGTCATACGATGTTTTGGCGTCAGGGTAGTTTTACTTTACATGACGTCACATGTCCATCTCATTGCACTCCACTTGAAACATACATGACACCTACCAAGATTGGTTGCCGAACGATGTTTCTTTCATGAAATACATTTATATATAATAATATTTTTGTTGTTGACATCAGCAGATTTTTTATTTAAGTAATGCATTGATGACGTCAAAAATCACATAACCATATTGTTGCACACCCCTTGACACATATCAAGTTTGGTTGTCATGTGGTGTTTAATTTAGGAGATATGAATATAGATATGAAACCGGAATAGTTTTGCTTAAATGATGTCATCAATGACATCTCACATCACATGACCATATCTTGGCATTGCCCTTGACACATAAGACACCTACCAAGTTTGGTTGTCATACGATGTTCCTTTAAAGAAATATAAATATTATTTTTTATTTTGATGACATCAGCATATTTTTGCTGCTAGTGATGTCATCGATGACTTCACAATCATGTGACTAAATCAGTGCAACACCCTTGACACCGTCATTACACATACCAAGATTGGTGGTCATATGATGTTTCGTTCATAAGATATGGATATTGTTGTTCTTAATGAAATCGGAATATTTTTGCTTTTAGTGACGTCATCTTTGACATCACAAATCATGTGACCATATTCTTGCACCCCCCTTGACACAAACATGACACCTGCCAAGTTTGGTTGTGAAACAATGTTTCTTTCAAGAGATATGATTGTTATTGCTTTTAATCACGATTTTTTTTCTTTGAGAGGAGTCATCAATGACGTCACACAACACATGACAATATTGTTGCATCCCCCCTTGACACCTACATGGCACCTACTGAGTTTGGTTGCCATATGATGTTTCATTCGTGAAATATAAATATTTTTTATTTTGATGTCAGCCTATTTTTGCTTCTAACGACGCCATTGATGAAGTCACAAATCATATGACCACAGTTTTGCACCTTCCTTGACACAAACATGACACCTGACAAGTTTGGTTGGCATATGATGCTTTTTGGGAATAGACATCACATCATGAAAACTCTTGTTGATGGGTTACCAATATTTGTTACCATATTTTTCTTGTATACCTCTTTTTTTAGGTATGGGGCTCTGCTCACGCGGCGCTTCATGCCGCGTGGGAGCTCGGCTGAAAACATCCATAAAAAGATTGTTGAACCAATTACCTGCTGGTGTGCAACAAAAGGCTCAAGGATAAACCTCTTTAAAGGACCACATGATGACCCAACCTGTAATGAAATGAAATTGGGCAATTCTACATATAACATGAATATCCTTTTTCAATATTTGGAATCTGGCTTATTGTAACATACCATAAAGTACTGAATCACAGTGTGTTTAGTCTATAAAATTTACAGGTCACATGATGCTTAAGATAACAAAAAACTTTTACATTTCTTACTTTATGGAACTTTAAAGCTAAACGATCTACTATAAAGGGGGCAGGAACTTGAAATCTATATTAATAGATATCTCTCCAATGATACACAAGACATTATCACTAATTTTCATTAGTTTTGGTGGGTGTTCCTGCTATTCTGGTTTCAAATAAAAAATTAAAAACAAATTGTTTAAAGATTAGGTGCCAGCCTAGCTTCATTAAGTTACTGCCTAGAAATAAACACATCAAAAAATCATTGCTATTCTAAAGTACAGTAATCTCAACAGCAAAATTGTACACTTCACATGATATTTTAGCACCAGCACATATTTTATATTTTAGTACAAGCATTATTCTTTTATACAATATAGACTGTATAAACAAAGTTGGCACATAACACAACAAGTAAAAACGTAAAGAGCACAAACATACTTGAATATCCTTTCCCATTCTCTCAGAAATCCATGTCTTTGCTTGCTCAATATCAACGTTAACCTTGATTAAACCGAGTTTTCCACGTCGTTTGATCAATTGATCTGGCTTGACTGCAAGTTTCTAACGCAAGGGAGATAATAAGGAAAATTTTAAATATTTAAGTACATCCCCTTAACATTTCAGATCTGTGGTATCAAAATATTATGAAGAAAGGATGCTATTTTCTATAAAGTTTTAAAACAATCTTTTTAAGAAGTTCTAAAATGTCAAAATATGAATGATATTTAGTCTCAGTCAGGACAGTTTGGGTTTTTTTGACAGGATATAGTTAAGGACCAAAATGTTTCTAGTTTAGCCACTAACAAAATCATTTATATAGTGTGCGACAAATTTTGTAGAGTGTGACACAAACATGTTTCTCAACTATCCGAGAAACATTTCTTTGTCGCTGCTGCAAAATTTGGTGCATGCTACAATGATCTTCAAGGTGGCCAAACTAAGGTAGATGTTGCATGCTACAATGATCTTCAAGGTGGCCAAACTAAGGTAGATGTTGCATGCTACAATGATCTTCAAGGTGGCCAAACTAAGGTAGATGTTGCATGCTACAATGATCTTCGAGGTGGCCAAACTAAGGTAGATGTTGCATGCTACAATGATCTTCAAGGTGGCCAAACTAAGGTAGATGTTGCATGCTACAATGATCTTCAGGGTGGCCAAACTAAGGTAGATGTTGCATGCTACAATGATCTTTGAGGTGGCCAAACTAAGGTAGATGTTGCATGCTACAATGATCTTTGAGGTGGCCAAACTAAGGTAGATGTTACATGCTACAATGATCTTCAAGGTGGCCAAACTAAGGTAGATGTTGCATGCTACAATGATCTTCAAGGTGGCCAAACTAAGGTAGATGTTGCATGCTACAATGATCTTCAAGGTGGCCAAACTAAGGTAGATGTTGCATGCTACAATGATCTTCAAGGTGGCCAAACTAAGGTAGATGTTGCATGCTACAATGATCTTCGAGGTGGCCAAACTAAGGTAGATGTTACATGCTACAATGATCTTCAAGGTGGCCAAACTAAGGTAGATGTTGCATGCTACTTGTCCCCTAGTTTAGCCTGGCTTTTACAGACAGTGCAAGTATCCCTTTATAACATATATAGGTAACATATATAAACTGTATATTTGAATATGGTTACAGACAGTACTTTTGAAAGTATCACTTTATAACCACGCTTGAGGATCCAGCATACTTTGCGGATGCTCCCAAAGCTCACTACCGCAGAAGAGCCGCTGCAAAAGTTTATAACAATTTTGAGTTCTAAAACACTGGGAGCTGCTGTGCTATGATTGGGCCTTTTTTAAGGTGGGAAAAAAAGGCCCAATTACAGCACAGCAGTGTTTACTTGTAATTCCTAATTAACGCTTGCGTTGCTGACAAATGCTTTGCCTGTTTGATGGATCAAGTTACTTTGTTTTGTACGATAAGAGAAACTCTGAAGCCAGGACAATTTCTTGTGATACAGTCGCGTTTAGTTGGAAAAGCTATGTTTTTGCTCAGCTACCGAAGGCTTCGGTAAAAGCCTGGTATTTCAAATCTTGCCACTTCTTTTCAAAGAAGCCCGCAAAATTGGCGACTCGAATGTTCCCGAGAACCCTGTCCATTTTGTCTATGACAGCGTTTCTTCCCAAAAAGTTCAAACTAATAAAAAATATGACAACGATTCAGTGTGTAGGTACTGACAAAAAAGAAACATATTTCTGACTTTCCATTTTGGTAACGGTATTTAATTCTGTCAGAGTAATTTTGATTTCATTGGCTGTCAGTTTTACATTGGCTTTCAAATAACGGACATGTCACGCCCCCAGAACTAGTCTTACTAGGAAACTCTTCCAGCGGCTCTTTTGCGGTAGTGACCTTTGGGAGCACCCGCAAAGTACACTGGATCCTAGAGCATGCTTTATAACATGTATATGTAACATATGGAAACTGTATGTTTGTATATTGTTACAGACAGCGCAAGTAACCCTTTTATAACATATATTGATAACATTTATAAAGTGTATATTTGAATTTTGTTACATACCTCTAAAAAGTAGTCAATTTGTTGATTTTGTATAAAATACTCATTTTGTTACTTTACTAATATCTCTATTACACCAAGGGATATAGCAAAGACCTTACCACAATTCCCCAATTGCAAAACAAACCCTTTACACAGGGCGAATCTTAAGGATAACTTGTTACTGTCATTCATCCCATACAAACACAAAACCGATCAGCTGATTAAGAGTGTTTAAGCTTAATATAACTTTTATGAGTTGGCAAATCTCGCCATAACTTCATTTCTCAAATCAGCCCAAGTAACGCACAATAAACAAAACAATATGAAATACTTATTACCTCTTCCTTCAGCCACGGATTATCCGCCTCAATTTTCTTCCAATCCGTATCATTTGTAATCTCGACGAATTTATTCGGTACATAGTTTGGACAGCTCAAATAGGATGACAAAAGCGTCTTTCCATCAGATTCGTAGATCGCTTTTGCGGACATCCTGGGAGTTTAAGTGAAGGTACAAATTGTTTAGTTAAAGTCCAAGCTGGTGTGTTATTGGTGTAACGTTTGAAAATTCTGTGACAAGCGGCCAACTTGTTTCGGTTTCGCCGGTGCCACGAGAACGAATGCGCGCCGCACAACTGCGCAGAAGGTCTGTATACTTGGCGAGCCTCACTTCAAAGCAGTATACAGGATACCCATTAACCCTAAAAGCGGTTTTCCTAGCCGTCTGTAGAGAAAGCTTGCCGTTGTATTTCGACGGAAAAAGAAAGTAACAGAAAAAGGTCTAGATTATAAGTCGTGGGGGTAGAGGCCTACTCACCCTCTACCTTTTTAGTTTTGTCGTTTTCCACAGGAAACCCGTAAAATAGGTCACTATGCTGTTGTTGTCGCCTTTTTCGATTCTTCTATGTTTCTATGTAACCCATCCCTCCTACGCCTTCTCCCCCAGTACAATGGTTTTCTAGAATTTGAGCACTGATATACCCAACATTAAAAGGGGGAAGGGTGGTTTCAGTGGTTGTCTTGGGAAGAAAGCGAAGCTAGTTGACTCCATAGGTATCGAGAAATCCGCCATTTTCAGGGACGCGACAACTAGTCTTGTCCAGCATTGCAGTCTTAGTAGTATTTATACCCCCTCCCTTTTACCCCCCCCCCCCCTTTGTTTTCGGCATATTTTTAGATATTCTTACTATATGTTATGCTTTTTTTTGTCAATTTGTATATATTGCTCAATCAGCTCATTTAAAGGTATTGGGTAACACATATATTATTGTGTCGAACCTTAGCGTAACCTCCCCTCCTACCCCCAAAAAATCAAACAGCTTCCATACGCATATTATTGATGTAGTCTTATCCTTTAGAAGAACATTAGCTATACACACAAATCAGCACCGGTCGGTCCAGTGAAAGAAATTAATCGCTTCAGCGATAAAATTCGATTGGAAAACAAACGTGCTCATTCATCTCAGTCCAATCTTGAGCAATCCTCACCACACGTTCTACGTTAGAAGAAATATTTTTCGTGGATTTTGCTCAAAATACTAAACTATCCATACCTGTCAACCTCCGAAAATATCAAGGATTGAGATTTTTGGGGGGGAGGGGTGGGGTATATTCAATTTTTTTGGGGAGGGGTGGGTTTAACCTTGCAGGCGTTTGCCGTATAGAAAGCTCTGGCGAAGAAATCCACTTATAGATCTGACGAGGGTGTTAGATAAATTGCGCTACGCAAGGGAATTGTTGTTTCAAATATTTTAATAGAAAATAGGCAAAATGACGATTTTCTATGGAATAATTTTTCGGAAGCGATAAAAAACGCTAAAAAGCGGGAGATTTGGTGCTCAACGCGGGAGAGCGGGTCCAAAATCTTGAGACTCCCGCCTTATGCGGGAGGATTGACAGGTATGACTATCGTGTGGTGGTCTGTTACTCACTAGTGACAGGTATGACTATCGTGTGGTGGTGTTACTCACTAGTGACAGGTATGACTATCGTGTGGTGGTGTTACTCACTAGTGACAGGTATGACTATCGTGTGGTGGTGTTACTAGTGACAGGTATGACTATCGTGTGGTGGTCTGTTACTCACTAGTGACAGGTATGACTATCGTGTGGTGGTCTGTTACTCACTAGTGACAGGTATGACTATCGTGTGGTGGTGTCACTAGTGACAGGTATGACTATCGTGTGGTGGTGTTACTCACTAGTGACAGGTATGACTATCGTGTGGTGGTGTCACTAGTGACAGGTATGACTATCGTGTGGTGGTGTTACTAGTGACAGGTATGACTATCGTGTGGTGGTGTTACTAGTGACAGGTATGACTATCGTGTGGTGGTGTTACTCACTAGTGACAGGTATGACTATCGTGTGGTGGTGTTACTCACTAGTGACAGGTATGACTATCGTGTGGTGGTGTTACTCACTAGTGACAGGTATGACTATCGTGTGGTGGTGTCACTAGTGACAGGTATGACTATCGTGTGGTGGTGTTACTAGTGACAGGTATGACTATCGTGTGGTGGTGTCACTAGTGACAGGTATGACTATCGTGTGGTGGTGTTACTAGTGACAGGTATGACTATCGTGTGGTGGTCTGTTACTCACTAGTGACAGGTATGACTATCGTGTGGTGGTGTTACTCACTAGTGACAGGTATGACTATCGTGTGGTGGTGTTACTCACTAGTGACAGGTATGACTATCGTGTGGTGGTGTTACTCACTAGTGACAGGTATGACTATCGTGTGGTGGTGTTACTCACTAGTGACAGGTATGACTATCGTGTGGTGGTCTGTTACTCACTAGTGACAGGTATGACTATCGTGTGGTGGCGTTACTCACTAGTGACAGGTATGACTATCGTGTGGTGGTGTTACTAGTGACAGGTATGACTATCGTGAGGGGGTCTGTTACTCACTAGTGACAGGTATGACTATCGTGTGGTGGTGTTACTCACTAGTGACAGGTATGACTATCGTGTGGTGGTGTTACTCACTAGTGACAGGTATGACTATCGTGTGGTGGTGTTACTAGTGACAGGTATGACTATCGTGTGGTGGTGTTACTCACTAGTGACAGGTATGACTATCGTGTGGTGGTCTGTTACTCACTAGTGACAGGTATGACTATCGTGTGGTGGTGTTACTCACTAGTGACAGGTATGACTATCGTGTGGTGGTGTTACTAGTGACAGGTATGACTATCGTGTGGTGGTGTCACTAGTGACAGGTATGACTATCGTGTGGTGGTCTGTTACTCACTAGTGACAGGTATGACTATCGTGTGGTGGTGTTACTCACTAGTGACAGGTATGACTATCGTGTGGTGGTGTTACTAGTGACAGGTATGACTATCGTGTGGTGGTGTCACTAGTGACAGGTATGACTATCGTGTGGTGGTCTGTTATTCACTAGTGACAGGTATGACTATCGTGTGGTGGTGTTACTCACTAGTGACAGGTATGACTATCGTGTGGTGGTGTTACTAGTGACAGGTATGACTATCGTGTGGTGGTCTGTTACTCACTAGTGACAGGTATGACTATCGTGTGGTGGTGTCACTAGTGACAGGTATGACTATCGTGTGGTGGTCTGTTACTCACTAGTGACAGGTATGACTATCGTGTGGTGGTCTGTTACTCACTAGTGACAGGTATGACTATCGTGTGGTGGTGTTACTAGTGACAGGTATGACTATCGTGTGGTGGTGTTACTCACTAGTGACAGGTATGACTATCGTGTGGTGGTGTTACTCACTAGTGACAGGTATGACTATCGTGTGGTGGTGTCACTAGTGACAGGTATGACTATCGTGTGGTGGTCTGTTACTCACTAGTGACAGGTATGACTATCGTGTGGTGGTCTGTTACTCACTAGTGACAGGTATGACTATCGTGTGGTGGTGTTACTAGTGACAGGTATGACTATCGTGTGGTGGTCTGTTACTCACTAGTGACAGGTATGACTATCGTGTGGTGGTGTTACTCACTAGTGACAGGTATGACTATCGTGTGGTGTTACTCACTAGTGACAGGTATGACTATCGTGTGGTGGTGTTACTAGTGACAGGTATGACTATCGTGTGGTGGTGTCACTAGTGACAGGTATGACTATCGTGTGGTGGTGTTACTCACTAGTGACAGGTATGACTATCATGTGGTGGTGTCACTAGTGACAGGTATGACTATCGTGTGGTGGTGTTACTAGTGACAGGTATGACTATCGTGTGGTGGTGTTACTCACTAGTGACAGGTATGACTATCGTGTGGTGGTGTTACTCACTAGTGACAGGTATGACTATCGTGTGGTGGTGTTACTCACTAGTGACAGGTATGACTATCGTGTGGTGGTGTTACTAGTGACAGGTATGACTATCGTGTGGTGGTGTTACTCACTAGTGACAGGTATGACTATCGTGTGGTGGTGTTACTAGTGACAGGTATGACTATCGTGTGGTGGTCTGTTACTCACTAGTGACAGGTATGGCTATCATGTGGTGGTGTTACTAGTGACAGGTATGACTATCGTGTGGTGGTGTCACTAGTGACAGGTATGACTATCGTGTGGTGGTGTTACTCACTAGTGACAGGTATGACTATCGTGTGGTGGTGTTACTCACTAGTGACAGGTATGACTATCATGTGGTGGTGTCACTAGTGACAGGTATGACTATCGTGTGGTGGTGTTACTAGTGACAGGTATGACTATCATGTGGTGGTCTGTTACTCACTAGTGACAGGTATGACTATCGTGTGGTGGTGTTACTCACTAGTGACAGGTATGACTATCGTGTGGTGGTGTTACTAGTGACAGGTATGACTATCGTGTGGTGGTGTTACTCACTAGTGACAGGTATGACTATCGTGTGGTGGTGTTACTCACTAGTGACAGGTATGACTATCGTGTGGTGGTGTTACTCACTAGTGACAGGTATGACTATCGTGTGGTGGTGTTACTCACTAGTGACAGGTATGACTATCGTGTGGTGGTCTGTTACTCACTAGTGACAGGTATGACTATCGTGTGGTGGTGTTACTAGTGACAGGTATGACTATCGTGTGGTGGTGTCACTAGTGACAGGTATGACTATCGTGTGGTGGTGTTACTAGTGACAGGTATGACTATCGTGTGGTGGTGTTACTCACTAGTGACAGGTATGACTATCGTGTGGTGGTGTTACTAGTGACAGGTATGACTATCGTGTGGTGGTGTTACTAGTGACAGGTATGACTATCGTGTGGTGGTGTTACTAGTGACAGGTATGACTATCGTGTGGTGGTGTTACTAGTGACAGGTATGACTATCGTGTGGTGGTGTTACTCACTAGTGACAGGTATGACTATCGTGTGGTGGTGTCACTAGTGACAGGTATGACTATCGTGTGGTGGTGTTACTAGTGACAGGTATGACTATCGTGTGGTGGTCTGTTACTCACTAGTGACAGGTATGACTATCGTGTGGTGGTGTTACTCACTAGTGACAGGTATGACTATCGTGTGGTGGTGTTACTAGTGACAGGTATGACTATCGTGTGGTGGTGTTACTCACTAGTGACAGGTATGACTATCGTGTGGTGGTGTTACTCACTAGTGACAGGTATGACTATCGTGTGGTGGTGTTACTCACTAGTGACAGGTATGACTATCGTGTGGTGGTGTTACTCACTAGTGACAGGTATGACTATCGTGTGGTGGTCTGTTACTCACTAGTGACAGGTATGACTATCGTGTGGTGGTGTTACTAGTGACAGGTATGACTATCGTGTGGTGGTCTGTTACTCACTAGTGACAGGTATGACTATCGTGTGGTGGTGTTACTAGTGACAGGTATGACTATCGTGTGGTGGTGTTACTCACTAGTGACAGGTATGACTATCGTGTGGTGGTGTTACTAGTGACAGGTATGACTATCGTGTGGTGGTGTCACTAGTGACAGGTATGACTATCGTGTGGTGGTGTTACTAGTGACAGGTATGACTATCGTGTGGTGGTGTTACTCACTAGTGACAGGTATGACTATCGTGTGGTGGTGTCACTAGTGACAGGTATGACTATCGTGTGGTGGTCTGTTACTCACTAGTGACAGGTATGACTATCGTGTGGTGGTGTCACTAGTGACAGGTATGACTATCGTGTGGTGGTCTGTTACTCACTAGTGACAGGTATGACTATCGTGTGGTGGTGTTGCTCACTAGTGACAGGTATGACTATCGTGTGGTGGTGTCACTAGTGACAGGTATGACTATCGTTTGGTGGTGTCACTCACTAGTGACAGGTATGACTATCGTGTGGTGGTGTCACTCACTAGTGACAGGTATGACTATCGTGTGGTGGTGTTGCTCACTAGTGACAGGTATGACTATCGTGTGGTGGTCTGTTACTCACTAGTGACAGGTATGACTATCGTGTGGTGGTGTTGCTCACTAGTGACAGGTATGACTATCGTGTGGTGGTGTCACTAGTGACAGGTATGACTATCGTGTGGTGGTGTCACTCACTAGTGACAGGTATGACTATCGTGTGGTGGTGTCACTCACTAGTGACAGGTATGACTATCGTGTGGTGGTGTTACTAGTGACAGGTATGACTATCGTGTGGTGGTGTTACTCACTAGTGACAGGTATGACTATCGTGTGGTGGTGTCACTAGTGACAGGTATGACTATCGTGTGGTGGTGTTACTAGTGACAGGTATGACTATCGTGTGGTGGTCTGTTACTCACTAGTGACAGGTATGACTATCGTGTGGTGGTGTTACTCACTAGTGACAGGTATGACTATCGTGTGGTGTTACTCACTAGTGACAGGTATGACTATCGTGTGGTGGTGTTACTAGTGACAGGTATGACTATCGTGTGGTGGTGTTACTAGTGACAGGTATGACTATCGTGTGGTGGTGTTACTCACTAGTGACAGGTATGACTATCGTGTGGTGGTGTCACTAGTGACAGGTATGACTATCGTGTGGTGGTGTTACTAGTGACAGGTATGACTATCGTGTGGTGGTCTGTTACTCACTAGTGACAGGTATGACTATCGTGTGGTGGTGTTACTCACTAGTGACAGGTATGACTATCGTGTGGTGGTGTTACTAGTGACAGGTATGACTATCGTGTGGTGGTGTTACTCACTAGTGACAGGTATGACTATCGTGTGGTGGTGTTACTCACTAGTGACAGGTATGACTATCGTGTGGTGGTGTTACTCACTAGTGACAGGTATGACTATCGTGTGGTGGTGTTACTCACTAGTGACAGGTATGACTATCGTGTGGTGGTCTGTTACTCACTAGTGACAGGTATGACTATCGTGTGGTGGTGTTACTAGTGACAGGTATGACTATCGTGTGGTGGTCTGTTACTCACTAGTGACAGGTATGACTATCGTGTGGTGGTGTTACTAGTGACAGGTATGACTATCGTGTGGTGGTGTTACTCACTAGTGACAGGTATGACTATCGTGTGGTGGTGTTACTAGTGACAGGTATGACTATCGTGTGGTGGTGTCACTAGTGACAGGTATGACTATCGTGTGGTGGTGTTACTAGTGACAGGTATGACTATCGTGTGGTGGTGTTACTCACTAGTGACAGGTATGACTATCGTGTGGTGGTGTCACTAGTGACAGGTATGACTATCGTGTGGTGGTCTGTTACTCACTAGTGACAGGTATGACTATCGTGTGGTGGTGTCACTAGTGACAGGTATGACTATCGTGTGGTGGTCTGTTACTCACTAGTGACAGGTATGACTATCGTGTGGTGGTGTTGCTCACTAGTGACAGGTATGACTATCGTGTGGTGGTGTCACTAGTGACAGGTATGACTATCGTTTGGTGGTGTCACTCACTAGTGACAGGTATGACTATCGTGTGGTGGTGTCACTCACTAGTGACAGGTATGACTATCGTGTGGTGGTGTTGCTCACTAGTGACAGGTATGACTATCGTGTGGTGGTCTGTTACTCACTAGTGACAGGTATGACTATCGTGTGGTGGTGTTACTCACTAGTGACAGGTATGACTATCGTGTGGTGTTACTCACTAGTGACAGGTATGACTATCGTGTGGTGGTGTTACTAGTGACAGGTATGACTATCGTGTGGTGGTGTTACTAGTGACAGGTATGACTATCGTGTGGTGGTGTTACTCACTAGTGACAGGTATGACTATCGTGTGGTGGTGTCACTAGTGACAGGTATGACTATCGTGTGGTGGTGTTACTAGTGACAGGTATGACTATCGTGTGGTGGTCTGTTACTCACTAGTGACAGGTATGACTATCGTGTGGTGGTGTTACTCACTAGTGACAGGTATGACTATCGTGTGGTGGTGTTACTAGTGACAGGTATGACTATCGTGTGGTGGTGTTACTCACTAGTGACAGGTATGACTATCGTGTGGTGGTGTTACTCACTAGTGACAGGTATGACTATCGTGTGGTGGTGTTACTCACTAGTGACAGGTATGACTATCGTGTGGTGGTGTTACTCACTAGTGACAGGTATGACTATCGTGTGGTGGTCTGTTACTCACTAGTGACAGGTATGACTATCGTGTGGTGGTGTTACTAGTGACAGGTATGACTATCGTGTGGTGGTCTGTTACTCACTAGTGACAGGTATGACTATCGTGTGGTGGTGTTACTAGTGACAGGTATGACTATCGTGTGGTGGTGTTACTCACTAGTGACAGGTATGACTATCGTGTGGTGGTGTTACTAGTGACAGGTATGACTATCGTGTGGTGGTGTCACTAGTGACAGGTATGACTATCGTGTGGTGGTGTTACTAGTGACAGGTATGACTATCGTGTGGTGGTGTTACTCACTAGTGACAGGTATGACTATCGTGTGGTGGTGTCACTAGTGACAGGTATGACTATCGTGTGGTGGTCTGTTACTCACTAGTGACAGGTATGACTATCGTGTGGTGGTGTCACTAGTGACAGGTATGACTATCGTGTGGTGGTCTGTTACTCACTAGTGACAGGTATGACTATCGTGTGGTGGTGTTGCTCACTAGTGACAGGTATGACTATCGTGTGGTGGTGTCACTAGTGACAGGTATGACTATCGTTTGGTGGTGTCACTCACTAGTGACAGGTATGACTATCGTGTGGTGGTGTCACTCACTAGTGACAGGTATGACTATCGTGTGGTGGTGTTGCTCACTAGTGACAGGTATGACTATCGTGTGGTGGTCTGTTACTCACTAGTGACAGGTATGACTATCGTGTGGTGGTGTCACTAGTGACAGGTATGACTATCGTGTGGTGGTGTCACTCACTAGTGACAGGTATGACTATCGTGTGGTGGTGTCACTCACTAGTGACAGGTATGACTATCGTGTGGTGGTGTCACTCACTAGTGACAGGTATGACTATCGTGTGGTGGTGTTACACTAGTGACAGGTATGACTATCGTGTGGTGGTGTTACTCACTAGTGACAGGTATGACTATCGTGTGGTGGTGTTGCTCACTAGTGACAGGTATGACTATCGTGTGGTGGTGTCACTAGTGACAGGTATGACTATCGTGTGGTGGTGTCACTAGTGACAGGTATGACTATCGTGTGGTGGTGTTACTCACTAGTGACAGGTATGACTATCGTGTGGTGGTGTTGCTCACTAGTGACAGGTATGACTATCGTGTAGTGGTCTGTTACTCACTAGTGACAGGTATGACTATCATGTGGTGGTGTTACTAGTGACAGGTATGACTATCGTGTGGTGGTGTTACTCACTAGTGACAGGTATGACTATCGTGTGGTGGTGTTACTCACTAGTGACAGGTATGACTATCGTGTGGTGGTCTGTTACTCACTAGTGACAGGTATGACTATCGTGTGGTGGTGTTACTCACTAGTGACAGGTATGACTATCGTGTGGTGGTGTTACTAGTGACAGGTATGACTATCGTGTGGTGGTGTTACTCACTAGTGACAGGTATGACTATCGTGTGGTGGTGTTACTAGTGACAGGTATGACTATCGTGTGGTGGTGTTACTAGTGACAGGTATGACTATCGTGCTGTATTATAAAATAGCAATGGATTCCTCTGGACTTGGTCACTCACGACGCATAAATACAGTGGAAGGCACAGTTTCAAGAAAAACGTTTGCAAATACCAACGAAATGAACTATTAACAAGTTTTTGTATTGCCTGTTACCATGTTCCATGAAATTGACAGTGTATTCATGCGTCCTCAGTTCGTTGGTCCAGCCGGTAGAGCGCAGCTTTCTACGAAGATCCTTCATATATGGTTCACTATAGTAATAGTAAGGGTTACAAACACTATAGTGAACCATTTATGAACGACCTACCGGATTCGAGACTGAAATGGTCGTCTAAAACAGGTTAGAACAAAGAAAGCATTGCTTCCGCCTGCTTATAATCCATGTTGGCTGGAAGTTGCAGCCAAGATAATTTTTGTCATAGTTGTGTTCAACCGAGCGAGGGGGCTTTGAAGTCAATCGCATGTACAGCGCATTTCATGATCGCCAAAGAAATATATATTTTTTAATCATACTCCTGCGGAACTACAAACTCTTAGTCTCTACAACTGGCAATTGCATTGCATATTATCTTATCTAACGTGCAAACTTTTGTTAGTGACATGCGTAAAAAAAAAGACAACCCTAAGTTTTGATAACGATTCATCTATTCATATTCATCTATGAAACATTTCTACTATTCTATATCATTATTTGGTCGATATCTACTCCATGTTGCCAAAGGACAACAAAATACAAATACTGCACAGTGCTAGTTGTTTCATCCGTTTCGAGAAGTCAACAGCCTGTAGACCCTCTTTGCCTTCCGGATCTTTGTCATCTGAACACTGTCTTTTGATTTTTTCTTCATTCTGAGCGTCGCCTTGAAGGTACGGATCTGCATTGGGCGAAGCTCCACGGGTGTGTTCGCTAACCGCAAAGAGGGCTGTTTTGCGCTACCGCTGACCCTAACACGTGACTTACGGACCGATTTGATATTCCACTGCATTGGATGCTTATCTTTCAGAAGCTGATTGGCCGCAAGGTTGAGCTCCTCAACTTTGGAAACTTCAAGATCTGTGAACAGCCCTTGAAGAGATACGTTGACCGGCATCGAGAGTTTAGAGTCTTCATCAGCCTCGAACTGGTGTTCCAGTCGGATCAGAGCGTACTGGTTCGATGTCTCAAGCGTTAACATGTGTACGTTGCTAGGCAACTGACGCGCCACACCGGTGTACAGTGAGTTGTATTTCGCTAGCCACTTCTCCACGGTGCTTGGATTCTGAGCGAAGCTGACAATTGGCTCTAGCACCATTTGCTCACCCAACTCGCGGTGGGTCGCCGCCGAGGTCGCCGGGGGAGCTAACACTACGTTTACCTTCCCGCGGACGATGAGGCCTTTGCCGCTGATGCCTGACTCGTTAAGAGGCTCGTCGACACCTCGTTTATCGTCAACTAGCAGTCGGCGATGCAGCATAAGCTCCACTGAACCATCCTTGAGGCTCGAACCTCCAAGGGACCTGTCAGTCAGCAATGTGAGTTGCCTATTGCTGTCTTTTACGAAGATTCTGCTGTTGACAGGGTAATAATTTCCAGCCACTGGCTCCGTGTTATTCAACTTCCAAGTCGGTCTGAAGTCCCTGGTGCGCAGCTGCATCTCGCGTCCGTTTGCATCGGTATAAAACACTTTGTTCGACTTGATGTCCGAATCAAACCTGGTGATGACCTCTCTACCTAAATCATCAGGTATCGGACCAACAGTGTACTCAAACTCCGCGTGCTTTTGTCCGTAGTACAGACGAACAACTTGGCTGACGTATGGAGAGAATACCTGACGCACCTCCTGCACCAGAGGGCCTTGGTACACCGTGAAGGTCGCCTTTCCCCCAGCATTTACAGGGAACGTCGACGACGTGTTAGGCCTAAAGATGTATGCCCCTGACGGCTGAGATTGGTCAACACTAGCGTTGTACCACAAGAACTGCTGGTCGACTTGAGTTGTCACCTCCGACACGAGATCTGTCATGCTTGTGAGGCGACCGGTATCTCGAGAAAATTCGAGCTTGATAAACTCGTTCTGGATAACCGTAGAAGGGTCAACCGCAAATGATTTCCCATACATCTTTGAACTTGTCTTAGAAGTATTTACAAAGTAGGATGCGAACCCCAATGGAGGAAGCTTTACTTTAAAGATTAATTCATACTTGGAGTTGCTTGCCGATAGCTTCTGCATTCTCCTCAGGGTCATGGTCTCCTGTGAGATAGGCAGGAGCTGGCTTTTTATTGCCGCGCCTTGGGGGTTGTAGACAGACATTGGCAAATTGACGGGCACGCGTATGTAAGATGTGATATCTCGTGCAATGGGGTTATAAGCGTTGACTACGAAGGACTTGCTGTCCTCGGTGGATGGGCAGCTGCTGACATTCAGTAGGTTACATGAGCTGAATACTGGCGGTGCATTGCCCTTGGACTTGATAGATTTCTTACCGATAACATTAGACATCAGAGCCTATAACAAAAAGACGTAAAATTGTCACTAAAGACATATTATAGGAAAGAGGGATATAACTTTACAGACTCAGGTTATTGTCCTTATAGCAGACTGCTAGAAATTTCTAATTATAAAGGAGGTTTCAGCTTGTACTGCAAATGCTAATGAGAAGTACAAGTGTAAAAACAAATCCATTTGAGTCACTGTGAAGTTCAACTAGACAGCTTCGACCTACTGTATACTGTTAGATTAAAAAATAATAAATAGTTAAAATAAAGCTGGGTGCAGGGTCTTCAGATCTTTTTATTACATGATTGACACCTTTTCTAATGTTCTTGCAAGTCCTTTATTTCACTAAAATGCCTATTAATAATTTACAATCTTTAAAGACCGGGGAGGGCTTGATGTATCAGCAGGGAAAAAGTGGGGTTTA
This sequence comes from Nematostella vectensis, assembly GCF_932526225.1. NCBI lineage: Eukaryota > Metazoa > Cnidaria > Anthozoa > Actiniaria > Edwardsiidae > Nematostella > Nematostella vectensis. The sequence continues at coordinate 949,361 of NC_064035.1, read as the reverse complement.
ATATGAATGAGGTTAAAAACTAATGAAGGACCATCATATTAAACCTTGAGTAGAAATGATGGTATGGTAGCACGGGTGGCCGAGTGTGTTAGCGCGTCGGCCTCTCACCGCTGTGGCCAAGGTTCGAATCCTGGCTCAAACTGGGAATTTTTCCGGGTTCCTGCCTTGGTTCGAATTTGTGTCACAAGTGAGTTGAAGTTATTCTCCCGTGTTTCCAGTCTTCTCGGATAAGGACACTAAACCGGAGGTCCCGTCTCTTCAAGCTGCACTACATTAACCTGAACCGAAGGGACGTAAAAGAACCACTGGGGACGCAATAAACCCTCTGGCAGTGACCACCCCCAGTGACAGTGCTTACAATGCTTACTAACAATACACTCAAGTGTCCCCCAATTAGTAGGGGTCTTATCCCCGGCTAGAGGTTGTTTATGACACTTTAATAAAGTTTCTATCTATCTATGAGAAAAAAAAAACACCACTTTTTCGCCAGATTTGAAAACAAGAATTATTGAATATTATCAATGCATCGATTTAATTGTCATGAAAGCAAAATTTGTATTTGTAACCCTCTAAATTCAACAATAAGTTCAGCCAAATTTTTATGTGCAATTTTGGAAAATTATTCCACCAGCAAAGTTAGGCTGTGGTGTGGCTATCTATGGTGTCTACTCACTCGTTCCGCTTGTTAATTGTCGTCAACATTACAGTTCTTGAAAATAGATATTTGGTGTAATAAAAATAAGACGCTCTTCTTCGTTGTCAGTGAGCTCTATTCTCGCAGTGTGCTCACTCCGAAACTTCAAGTTATGAAAATTTTGCACAGTATTGATCTAATGAGCTTTTCAAATTTGTGCAATTAACCACCAACTCTCATGGGTTTTCTTGCAGGTCAATAATAACCTGAACCTTGTTTATTTTTTTCCCCAAAAAGTCAACTATTTCTGAGTTTTGTCATCCCCCCCCCCCCCCCGTTTTTAATTGTTGTTTACTAGGTATGGATCATGTAATAAGCCAGTTAAATACCTCGGAAGTCAGCAATTCTCGGTATAACAGCCTTCGGGCTGTGTCCTCAGGCTGTTATACGGCGAACTGCCTCCATCCTCAGTGTTTAACTTATTCTGGGTTTCTTGGACCTCAAATCGGGGGAGGACTTTGGGTGACTCCCATGATGCAATGCAGGCATGTATAGGGGCCTCAAAATGGCGATTAGCTTGGCATGGACATAATGGCATTAATCATTAATAATAATGGCTGTAAAATGGGACCTGATAGAGTGAAAGAAAGGTATCTATTTGTGACTTTATCTGTGTTTACATGGCTTTTTTTTAAGTTCAGTATTTTGTGTCTTTTTAGGTGAGAAATGCTTCTGAGTTTAAGCAGTTGTTTACGAATCGGTCAAAAATCAAGGTTGATATACTGGCAACAGAATCAAGTCTATAACATTGCTTTAATGTGCTTTGAAAGTACAGTAATCTATGCCTTATAAATCCATGAGTATCTGGGTTTGGTGATGCTTGGTTTGCATTTCTGACGTTTTGGAGTTGGCTCTAGCCAGTGGGAGGGAACTAGGGGCTCAGACCCTCCTTGTAAAAGCCAAAAATACAGTAAATATATGGGACAGTATTCAAAATACAGAATAAAATGTCTTAAGGCCTTTTGGGCTTCCTCCTATAAAAATTCCTGGTTAATACAAGGAGTGAAAAAACAATGTTCTTTTCCCCCAACAACACTACCACAATAGATGTAAAAAAAAAGGAAGAGAGGATGGCTCAATATTATTAAGGGCCATACCTGAAAGGGACTGACGTGCCATCAATGAAAACTGCTTTGGATTGTGAAAACTGTAGCTTACTTACCTGGCAGTCAGCAGCACCTATGGCCAACCTTTTAGCATAGTCATCAGCTACATGCTGCTTGGATGTACCACTGACAGCATCATGATGCTGGGCAACAGCTAATGCACGCCTCAAGAGGTCAGAGGAGGGTGAGCCAGATTGTGCAGGCCCATTAAGCACTTCAAGCTGTTTGCAAGCCTAGAATTGAAAAAATATAATAATGATTGGTATCATAATCATGAAAAGGAGTGTACAATAAGATCGTTATGGTTACTATCACCCATAGGCTGCAAATGAGGGTTAAGTATCTGGATAGTTATAAAAATAGGTGATACAAATAAATAAATAGAGAGAAGATGTCAAAAATGTCATGGCTTGACTTTCATTAGAGTAAAATTTCAATAACTAACTGTGAAAAGTTTAACATGACAACTATATGGTGATATAACCTACCAACAAAGACAGTTACCTGTAAGAGATTGTTATTTAGCCTTGAATATCTTTTCAAGGCTGGTCGACTTGTGAAGTAGCCTGTCCAATAACAGTGAGGGCAATCCGCATATGGGAAAAAATCGTCTGTTTTCAGGCCCCAAGTTAGATTGGCAGCATGAAGAGCCTCTAAATAGGTAGTTGGTGTAGAGTAAAATGCACGCACCCGACTATCCTATGGATCATAAACACATCACATAAATATAAGTAAGAACTTCTCTGAGGAAAAACGAAACCCGATTTTGGGGGTCCATGCAGATGCTGAAATTCTTATTCTGATTAGATTCTTCTAGATTACAAGATTCTGAAAGATTGATATTTGTGGACCAACAGCTAAAGCGGAAAAATGTGGTCACATGTTTGTGATCTGACAAAAAAGCAGCTGAATTGTAAAACTGATGTGTTTTAATGGAGCATGTTTATTCAAATGCAGTACATTTGCATGCTTTATCAGTAATGTTTATTTGAATGATGTAACTTATGTTTACCTGGTTGACATGAGCGATTAGCTTGTCAAGATTTTTGTACCATAAGTTAGCATTCTCATACATAAAGTCCGACCCCATGGTCATCATTATATTGTTGCTCTTGTACTGACTGCCTTGTTCACAAGCCAACTTGATAAACTCCTCAACTCTCTGCTTGACGTTCTCATCATAGAGTCTAGGGTCATCTTGAATAGGCTGATCACTGCAGAACTGGTCAAAACAAAACCCAGGCGGCGGGTTATATCCATTGTACAAAACACCCGTAAAAATATCCGAATTTTTTCCAAGATTGCCGCTTTTGCTGCCTCGCCATACCATCTCCATTCGCTGCTGCTTTAACCTTAATGTCTTATCATCGTAATCGATTCTACCAAAGAAGAATCCATCAAATGACATTTGCGCGAAAAGCGATGCCTGCTCGTTCGAGTGCCCGAATGGATCGATGTGCCATGCGATTCTTGGCCTCGCATCTGACCCAAAAGTTTCTTCAATAAACTTGAGACCAACGGTCATCTGGTCAATGATAGCATTATAGTGAGTTGCCGCTTCATCGTTCATGCACCACCCCCCGTTGATAAATTCTAGCCGTTTTTGCAGTACCAATTTTTTCACAATTTCTTGCATCTCGACATTTTGTTGGTCCCACCATCTTTTAAAAAAGGCTATCTCCACGTAAATGAAACGCTTATTCGGGTCCTCATTCAAAGCAGGGATGACCGAATCTAAGATGTATTGGACTCCCGCGTGTTGGATTGAATTGTTTGCTCCGTAGAAATACTCGTCGACTGTTTTCAGCCATCCCACGTCATCGTGCGTGTGCGGTACAATGTGGATTTGCAGTTTCTCGGCATCCTTCCCCGCTCCCTTTTCAGCGCATTGGAAACATAACGAGCTGGAAATAAAGCAAGTCAGGTAAAGAACTGCGAGAATGTCGCATTTCTTCCCCAAGACGCCCATTTTTGCATCCAAACAAGGAGAGCTAGTCACACGAAGGTCACGAGTGGGATCATAAGGACGGTTTTAGCTCAACAGATCAAACAGGCGTTACTAGCTCTCAACAGGTATCCCAACACGAAGCCTTTTCTTAAACACATGTATATATGTACCAAAACCAATACACCAAAAACTGGAAATCGACTCTGCCAAATTTTCGTCTTTAATAAGACTTCTTCAGGGCAGACTGAAGAAGGTGAATCGTTACAAGCTTATTTACATCAGAATAGTGGCGCGAGACGCAAAAACATTACAACTGACAAAAACGCGCATTTTCTAGAATAGCGCGCGCTATGGATAAAAAGAATTTACACATCTCTACGTGGGTTCCTACTACAAAAAAAGTCATCACTATTAAGACCCCGCGGGTAGATAGACTTAAGCCGATAAGCCCACTGGCCTTCCCTTTCCCTAAGCTGAGCCTCAGAGTTACACTTATCTATAAGTTGTACCATAACATTATTAAGACCTAAATGATTGTCGCAATGAAAATGTTGATAGATAAGGTCATCCTTAACTCTTTCACTAACCGGTAAACTAGGGTGCTTATTTAACCTACTTTTATGATTATTAAAACGCTTCCTAAAACTATTGATAGTAGACCCTACGTATTGCTTGCTACACATAGAGCAAGTAATCAGATAAACAACAAAATCTGAGTTACAGTCCAAGTCAAAATTAATGACATATTTCTTATTAGTAACTGTACTGCGAAACTCCCGCCCTGTCTTAAGAAAGTTACACACCCTACACCTTTTACCGCCACACTTACCACAACCTCTAACCTGAGTACTATCCTCTTTAAGAGAGGAGTGCACCAGCATATCCTTTAAACTCCTAGGTTTCCTATAAGCCACCATAGGTACCCTACCAATAGCACCCCTACATCTACTAGAAGATTCTAGAACTGGCTGTAAATTACGAAAAGCTGGATGAAAAGTGACTACAAAAGGTACACGATCGTTCTTACCTTTACGCCTGAAAGGTGAGGACGCTCTGAGAGAGTTTATGGCTCACATGAACTCTATACATAGAACTATAAAATTTACGTTTGAGTGGTCTACTAGTCAGGTAAATTTTTTGGATGTTTCACTTACTCTTAGGGATGGGTTTATATCTACAGATCTGTATAGTAAGCCTACTGATAAGCATCAATATCTTTTTCATACGTCCTGTCATCCGTCTGCTTGTAAGAAAGGCATTCCTTTTGGGCAGGCACTACGTATTCGTAGGATATGTTCGGAAGACTGTTCTTTCGAAAAGAGGGTGTTAGAGTTACAAGGTTATTTAGTTGATAGGGGTTATGACAGCAGGTTTGTGGGGAGGAAAGTTCACTTGGTTAGACGTATTCCTAGGGACGACACATTGAAAGACAGGCGTAAAGGTAAGAATGATCGTGTACCTTTTGTAGTCACTTTTCATCCAGCTTTACCTAATTTACCTGGTATTCTTCGTAATTTACAGCCAGTTCTAGAATCTTCTAGATGTAGGGGTGCTATTGGTAGGGTACCTATGGTGGCTTATAGGAAACCTAGGAGTTTAAAGGATATGCTGGTGCACTCCTCTCTTAGACGGATGACAGGACGTATGAAAAAGATATTGATGCTTATCAGTAGGCTTACTATACAGATCTGTAGATATAAACCCATCCCTAAGAGTAAGTGAAACATCCAAAAAATTTACCTGACTAGTAGACCACTCAAACGTAAATTTTATAGTTCTATGTATAGAGTTCATGTGAGCCATAAACTCTCTCAGAGCGTCCTCACCTTTCAGGCGTAAAGGTAAGAACGATCGTGTACCTTTTGTAGTCACTTTTCATCCAGCTTTTCGTAATTTACAGCCAGTTCTAGAATCTTCTAGTAGATGTAGGGGTGCTATTGGTAGGGTACCTATGGTGGCTTATAGGAAACCTAGGAGTTTAAAGGATATGCTGGTGCACTCCTCTCTTAAAGAGGATAGTACTCAGGTTAGAGGTTGTGGTAAGTGTGGCGGTAAAAGGTGTAGGGTGTGTAACTTTCTTAAGACAGGGCGGGAGTTTCGCAGTACAGTTACTAATAAGAAATATGTCATTAATTTTGACTTGGACTGTAACTCAGATTTTGTTGTTTATCTGATTACTTGCTCTATGTGTAGCAAGCAATACGTAGGGTCTACTATCAATAGTTTTAGGAAGCGTTTTAATAATCATAAAAGTAGGTTAAATAAGCACCCTAGTTTACCGGTTAGTGAAAGAGTTAAGGATGACCTTATCTATCAACATTTTCATTGCGACAATCATTTAGGTCTTAATAATGTTATGGTACAACTTATAGATAAGTGTAACTCTGAGGCTCAGCTTAGGGAAAGGGAAGGCCAGTGGGCTTATCGGCTTAAGTCTATCTACCCGCGGGGTCTTAATAGTGATGACTTTTTTTGTAGTAGGAACCCACGTAGAGATGTGTAAATTCTTTTTATCCATAGCGCGCGCTATTCTAGAAAATGCGCGTTTTTGTCAGTTGTAATGTTTTTGCGTCTCGCGCCACTATTCTGATGTAAATAAGCTTGTAACGATTCACCTTCTTCAGTCTGCCCTGAAGAAGTCTTATTAAAGACGAAAATTTGGCAGAGTCGATTTCCAGTTTTTGGTGTATTGTATTCATTGTTCTGGTACGAGATCGCGACAGTTTGGGCTTTTTTATTCTATTTGTACCAAAACAAGAGTCATTTCAATCATCTCGGTGCGCGTGAAACACACGGCGTGCGTGTTCCACCTACTTTAACCGTAAATTGCCTTTTAGTAGGCCAGGGTGGAATCCCGACGGGAATAAAGCAATTAAGGAACAAAATTGACCTAAAAAGGATATTAAAAATGGGCACCAGTAAACTTTCGGTCAATTACGTCCAAAAAATACAGAATTTTAAAAATTGTAAAAGCAGTGTGTCTATTGGAAGTTTCTTCGAGGATGTGAGAATCTAGGGTGGATGACCTGTTTAAATAGCGCGGATAATTTCGGCAAATTCTGTTTCCCTGACTGGTCTATTAGTCCGCCTGGGGAAGTCGTTGACCGGTTGTCGTTTAGGGTAGTCTTTAGCCGGCAGTCGTTTTGGCTGATCGCTAGCTGGTAGTCGGAGTCTTTGGTTGTTAGTCGTTACGGAAAGTCATTAGTCGGTTGTCGTTAATTGGCAGACGAGGAGTCGTTATTCTTTAGTAGTAGTCGTTAGTTGGCAGATGTTACGAAGAGTCGGTATCCTTTAGGAGCAGTCGATAGTTGGAAGTTGGTAGTCGTTACGGATTGTCATTAGTTGGCAGATGTTACGGGGAGACGGTATTCTTTAGGAGTAGTCGATGGTGGGAAGTCGGTAGTCGTTACGGATTGTCGTTAGTTGGCAGATGTTACGGGGAGACGGTATTCTTTAGGAGTAGTCGATGGTGGGAAGTCGGTAGTCGTTACGGGTTGTCGTTAGTTGGCAGACATTACGAGGAGTCGGTATCTTTAGGGGTAGTCGTTAGTTGGCAGATGTTACGAGGAGTTGTTGTTCTTAAGGGGTAGTCGATAAGGCGGAAGTCGATAGTCGTTACGGGTTGTCGTTAGTTGGCAGACATTACGAGGAGTCGGTATCCTTTAGGAGTAGTCGATAAGGGGGAAGTCGCTAGTCGCTACGGATTGTCGTTAGTTGTGGCTTTCCTTACTCTACCCGGGGTATCCTAGAATTTTCTTACTGTACCCGGGGTATCCTAGTAATTTCTTACTCTACCCGGCGTATCCTAGGATTTCCTTACTCTACACGGGGTATCCTAGGATTTCCTTACTCTACTCGGAGTACCCTAGGATTTCCTTACTCTACACGGGGTATCCTAGGATCTCCTTACTCTACCCGGGGTATCCTAGGATCTCCTTACTCTACCCGGGGTACCCTGGTATTTTCTTACTCTACTCGGGGTATCCTAGGATTTCCTTACTCTACACGGGGTATCCTAGGATCTCCTTACTCTACTCGGGGTATCCTAGGATTTCCTTACTCTACACGGGGTATCCTAGGATCTCCTTACTCTACCCGGGGTATCTCAGTATTTTCTTACTCTACTCGGGGTACCCTAGTATTTTCTTACTCTACACGGGGTATCCTAGGAGCTCCTTACTCTACCCGGGGTATCCTAGGATCTCCTTACTCTACCCGGGGTATCCCAGTATTTTCTTACTCTACTCGGGGTACCCTAGTATTTTCTTACTCTACACGGGGTATCCTAGGAGCTCCTTACTCTACCCGGGGTATCCCAGTATTTTCTTACTCTACTCGGGGTACCCTAGTATTTTCTTACTCTACACGGGGTATCCTAGGGGCTCCTTACTCTACCCGGGGTATCCTAGAATTTCCTTACTCTACCCGGAGTATCCTAGAATTTCCTTACTCTACCCGGGGTATCCTGGGATTACCGTATTCTCTACCCGGAGAATCCTAGGATCTCCTTACTCTACATACGGGGTGTCCTAGTATTTTCTTCCTCTACCCGGGATATCCTAGGATTTCCTTACTCTACCCGGGGTATCCTAGGATTTTCTTACTGTACCCGCGGTATCCTAGGATCTCCTTACTCTACCCGGGGTATCCTAGGATTTCCTTACTCTACCCGGGGTACCCTAGGATTTCCTTACTCTACCCGGGGTATCCTAGTAATTTCTTACTCTACTCGCGGTATCCTAGGATTTTCTTACTCTACTCGGGGTACCCTAGTATTTTCTTACTCTACACGGGGTATCCTAGGAGCTCCTTACTCTACCCGGGGTATCCCAGTATTTTCTTACTCTTCTCGGGGTACCCTAGTATTTTCTTACTCTACCCGGCGTATCCTAGGATTTCCTTACTCTACCCGCGGTATCCTAGGATTTCCTTACTCTACCCGGGGTATCCTAGGATTTCCTTACTCTACTCGGAGTACCCTAGGATTTCCTTACTCTACCCGGGGTATCCTAGTATTTTCTTCCTCTACCCGGGATATCCTAGGATTTCCTTACTCTACCCGGGGTATCCTAGGATTTCCTTACTCTACCCGCGGTATCCTAGGATTTCCTTACTCTACCCGGGGTATCCTAGGATTTCCTTACTCTACCCGGGGTATCCTAGGATTTTCTTACTCTACCCGCGGTATCCTAGGATCTCCTTACTCTACCCGGGGTATCCTAGTATTTTCTTACTCTACTCGGAGTATCCTAGGATGTGATTGCGTGTCATCATTGTTTGCGTTTTCTCTTGGCGGATGAGATCCAGCTGCCAACTCGTGAGGGCTAATTGCGCGAATGCCGGTGATTTTTGTCAACGCTGCGTGCATTGCATTTATCCCGGTAATGACGCAGTAAAGCTCGGATTTATTTTTTATTCCTCAAGGTCAAGAAATAAATGACTAAATATTTTAATAAATAAGAAAGTAAGAGGGAGCATCTCATTTATTTAAGTAATAACGCATTACAACTTGAACCCATTTATTTTGTCAACGGGTTGAAATAAATAGCTAAGTATTTAACGAAATAAAAAAAGAACAATATTGTTCATGAATGACACTTGCACTTGAATGGCACCGCTGCGAGATGATTACAATAATCTAGTGTCATCGCTTAACGACCTGAGCTCATCACTAATGGCGTTTGCAGACGCTCGATTACGTTAAATAGAAAGGGATGGGAGATGAACAAGCAAAACACTGCAATTAAATCATAATAGCCTTGATGGCCATATGAAAATATTTGATTTTCAGCATAAATGTTTGGAGGGTATTATTCACGAGAAATCGACACAGTGGTTTTCAATAAACAATATAATTACCCCCGATTTTTTGTTATGATTTCGTAGGTCCATCGTAGGGCGCTTGTCGCACGCATCATGTTTTCGCATTATCATTTCGTATGCTTAAGACATGACGATGAATGTGTATCGTGATTAGTGAATAAGTTTGTAATCGTACTTTATGAGCTATTGGCCTCACTTCAGAATGTCTTCAATACGCTGACAAAAAACGTTTATTAGCAAAGGTTGATAATGTAAGTCCGGAAGTTATTCCCAAACACAAGCAATTCGCAATAACAATCGGCCTGATGGGAAACGGTTACGCGTATCGTATTGCTTCTGTTATTTTAATTTGCTAAATTGAATTTGAGTTGATGTTTTTTCTCTTTATGCTCGCTTTAACTTAGCGCGCCCTTTGGGTCATTTCCTGTGTGTAAACCATGCGTTGATCTCCTTCTGTGATCAGAATCGTATAAAACATCGTCCACTCACCGACTTCCACCAATTGCAAATCGCTGAGCTAACTGAAGTAAAGGTGAGTATTACCTTATCTTATTGCTATTTCAACTCAACTTTTCTCATCTCATCATCTCTTAATCGAACAGGGACTCGGCCGGAATTGTGTCAAGCCTGCTTGCGCATTGCTTCGGGGGCTGTTAGGGATTGGCAGAGCGAGAACTTGTGCAATCCGAACTAAGAGCTGTGCAGAGAGTCAGAATGGTTTTGCTGCGTGGGCTGATGTTGACTGTTTTTCTGCGGCTTGGTATAACAGCTAGCGCGTCACTCGTTCGTACAAAACAAGGCTACGTCCGTGGACTCAGGCAACAGTTCGACGCAAAGAGCGAAGACAACGTCGACACGGTGTACAAGTTTCTTGGAGTTCCTTATGCGGAACCACCAGTGAAGAACTTGCGCTTCAACGGCCCGATTCCTCCGCGGTCATGGGCGCCTTCTATCTACGAGGCAACGGAGTTCAAGGATATTTGTACGCAAAGCTATAGACACTATGGAGGTTCGATCAACAACGCTTGGCCGACGTTCACGGAGAAAAGATTTAGCGAGGACTGTTTGTACTTGAATATCTACACTCCCTCTATCAACCCTGACGGAACGCACTATCCTGTGATCTTCTATATTCACGGCGGAGGCTTCTTTGCTGGAACTCCGATTCGTGACGTAACTCCCGGGGAATTTCTGCCGCTCAGAGGCATAGTTCTTGTAACTGTCCAGTATCGATTGGGAATCTTTGGGTTTCTGACCACAGGGGACGCAGAAGCACCAGGAAACGCAGGCCTTCTAGATCAGGTCGAAGCGCTTCAATGGACCAAGAGGAATATCTTTAACTTCGGCGGGGAGCCTAACAACATCACGATCATGGGTGAGAGTGCAGGAGGGGCGAGTGTCGGTCTTCACCTGATGTCTCCTCTTTCCAAGGGGTTGTTCCAGAGAGCAATCGCAGTGAGTGGCGTGGAATTCTCGCCGTTCGCTTTGTTGCCTAACGATGTCGTTGTCAACTACGTAAAAAAGACGGTAGCAGAAGAGCTAGAGTGCAATTTTGATTCGTCCTCCGCAATGCTGGAGTGCTTGCGCGAAATGCCAAGCTCCAAACTCGAGCCATATTTCAATCTCGTGAAGCCTATTATTGACGGATTTTTTCTTCCCGACGATCCGCACCGACTGCGCGAACAAGGCGACTTCCACAGAGTGCCACTATTGTCAGGATTCGTGTCGCATGAAGGCTCATTTCTACTGGAAAACGCGAGGGTTAAATACACGATGGAAGGCATGCGAAACTTCGCACAACATTTCCTTAGGATGGAGTTCTACTCCAACTCGATGCCGGACAAAGTCTCCTTAGACGCACTGCTCTTCCAGTACACTCCATGGTTGGACAAAAAAGACAGTAACAAAATACGTAAAAAAATGATCGAAATGCTTAGCGACTCGTTCGTAATTGCTCCAACCCACGCTTCCCTTACACTCCACAGCAAGCACGGCGCGCCTACGTACATGTTTGAGTTCACGCACCGATCGCGGAGGCACAAAAAGCCCGCGTGGATGGGCGTGGTTCATGGCGATACGACCGCTTACAAGTTCGGTGTTCCCCTTTTAAGTGCACAGCAGCACATCTATGACGAACAAGACCGGAATGTGAGCGATATGCTCGTCACCATGTTCGTGAACTTCGCCAAGTATGGCAACCCTACACCGTCGCCGGTACACGGCACAAACTGGGAAAGGTTCAACACATCAAACAAGGCGTATCTCAAGATTCAACCGAACGTGGTATTGGCTAGCAAGTTTCATCCCGCACGGATGGCATTCTGGAACGAGTATTTCCCTGGGCTTGTGAGTCGACAAAAGCTGGATATACGAGTTTCAGAATCGAGAAGCGGGTCCGAAGGGTTAAGCGGTTTGCTATGGGGCGCTTTACTGGCATCTCTTGCAGGCATGTTGTCGACACTTAGGCCAGGATAGCACTCCGCGTGCGCCAGCGACACCAATGGAACGAATTAACAAATATCTTCAAACGCTACCAAACAAATTAGCTTTGCTATATTCTTATATAGGATAGCCATCGTATAATCTTGTGGTTGCATTTTAAAAGCATCATCTTGTTAATATCTAAAAAGGAACAATCTGCAAAAGACTAAGAATGTTCTAATCCGGGCACGAACCCCAGCTCAAGAAGAATTTAGTGATAAATTAGAATGGAAGGAACATCTTTTATTGGCTATGAACGCGTTAAATGAAAAGGGTGAAGTTGAACATCAGGCATAAAAACATTTTTTACGTCCCAGACAAACATTTATGCTTCAAAGTTTTCAAAGTTAAGGAAGAGTAATTTTATCAAATCTTTTTGAAGACAAAACTTGAACAGTAGTCGCTCTAGATGTCAAACGGGCTATTGATCCTTATACTCCTTTAAGCGAGACCCCTCTATCTGAATAAGGTTGCATCTATAGTTAAAAGATACTTAGTAGGAAATATATAATAGTAAATAGAGAGAATGTTGAGAGTATGTCACGTTTGGGAGATAATATCAACAATACTAAAAGACATACCTTCTCTTTTAAAAACGTATAATAATCCGAAAACTTGACGCGAAATGTCTTTAGATTTCATTGATCAAAAAGGTTTGATCAATAGGTGTTGCTCCTCGACCTTTAAATGCCACTATTTGATACTGAATCTTACAGAAAATTACTGCCTGAAATTTGCTTTTATCGTTATTTAGTATTATAGACAATTTAATTTCAAATGTAGATTCTTTAATGCCCCATTATGAGGTAGAAATCACTTTTTACACAAAAAGATGAAAAATGCTCTATCCCTCAAGGTTCAAAACAACAAACATTTTCAAAGGCCTTGAAACATTGTTAAAAAAAGCTACTGAAATATATACCTACTGTTAGTGGCTGTTTAATGACGTTCAAATAATAAATAGAATGCAACAGAAGTGTAATATGCGAACTTTTCAAAGTTCAAGTATTTTAGCTGGACATGTTTTTAAAAGACGTCGCCGTGCTGCCGTGCTCAAGGGTCGCTCCTTGTGTGTGTAAAGTTATCAACTAGTTCCCTGTGGAACATTTATATCTATTTGTGGTCTAAAAACACAATTTGTGAATAAATCATACATACGAAAATAAAAAAGCCACATCGAAGACGCACAATTTCATTAGCAGAGGAAGAATAAGCAATGATTTGTTTGATAATCATAAAAAAAATTGACTGGTTTGCGGGTAAGGAAATTGTTTTTTTTTTGTAATCAGACATGTCAAGCTAATTATTTTCCCCAAAAAGAAAATTGTATTCTCCGGGCATCCGCACGAGCTTAATTAGCTCTGCTTTTCTAATTTATTGAAAAGGGGAAAAAGGGAAAAAAGCCCAAAATAAAATGTTGACGCATTTGGGTCCGCTTCAGCATATAGTGAACTATGATACGGGAAAATTACGTGCAAACTAGCACGCTTGACATTTAGCTATGGTCATTTGATCGGCTTGTACGTTCGCAGAGTGAGATTATTGTATAAACAAAACACCAGCCGGAAACCAAATAGTTCTGTGTTGAACCACTGAATCCACAACGGCTCATGTTATGACTTCGATACAGTCAAAGTAGCAAATCACGAAAAATCTTAAAAAACTTTCTTTAAAGACTCTGAAATCGACTTCTGTAACGAATCTTTCAGTGCGGTAAAAAAATCAATGTAAATAAGATGTACATTTCATTCAGTGAGACAAATAACTGTGGAATTAATCCAACTTTTAAAAGAGCACCAGTACTTTCCAAAATATAATATTTCAAAATATTCAAATGGAACCAAAACAACAGTGTCAAACGAGTCAGGAACGCTCATATATGGGATTCTGACATAATTTGGTGGGTTGTCGCAACATGCTTTCTAAAAAGTCATAGTAAAGTGAAAAATAACGAGCTTTTATAAGAACACATCCACTAAAATGCTAGCCCCCCTCAAGCCCCGTGCAAACATCGTTAGAGAAAGTAAACCACAGTAAATGGTGTGAATGGGTAAACAGCGTATTATGAAACGCGCAAAAAGTACAACACTTGGCTGGGTCCAGCAATACTGCGAGATTTTCCCTTCACATAATCGTGGTGGTGTTTGCATTTCATAATATTAGAAACTTAGCTAACAAAGAACCCGCGGGAAAACAAACACACACATAAAGGCGGCTACGGCCTGCGCTTAAACCCGAAAGGAAGTAAACTTGAATTTTGCATGAATAACATACTTTAAGGAAAATATAAACACCAGACTTGGAATCCAAACCCAGCTAAGCCCCCAATATTTGCCATTTGCAAATAACCAAGAAAACCGTATGGCCTACACGCTTTTTCTTACTCAAACTTATGGAACTCTCTCCAGGACACTTTAGATTACTAGAACCCTGGAATACAATGTTAAGTAGAGGGAGGTGTCTACTCCCTGATATGGGGTATATACGGGGACGTGCCGCTGGACAGGGTATGGTTTTTGACCTCTGTCCTAAACAGGGTATACATTTCAGGCCTCTCTGTCCTGAACAGGGTACATAATTTTAAGCAAGGCTGTCCTAAACAGGGTACTGATTTGGTTGCGTTGCTAAAACTCGTAACCGCTGATCCCGCCGCCGATCTGATTGCCTTGCTTGCTCTCACGTGCTAACAGGGTGCTTGGTTCTGCGATATCGATTTTGCGACTGCCGCGAAAAAGTATCGAACGAATTTAAACCCGGCCTAGGTTTTATGCGATCGCCTAAAGAATTGTGTTGTGCGAGAAATATCCAGGGAGACCAAGTAATGTCGGAAGTAATGTGGAAATAGCTATACTATAAAGTGTTTAGTTATGACATTGCAAATTGTTATTGATATCAAATTGTATTTAGTGTATATAATACGATGTACATTTAATGGTATGTTAAGAGTTTCAGTTTACATTTCTGTTGTAGCAACCTTGCACTGCTGTTTTTGCACCCAGTTATCAAATTGATCATTTAACATTCTATTTTGTAGATATATTTAATAATATAATATTTAATGTAGATTTAATAGATATATGACAGCATTTTTCTAGACTAAAGTAATTGGAGTTTAATGGTTGATTAAACGTGTCTTAAGGATGCGTTTTTACCCAATAAAGAAGTTATAACTTAATTGTGTCATTATTATTTGTCCTAAACAGGGTCCTGAAATCAAGCGTGTTGTCCTAAACAGGGTCAGGTTTCAAAACCCCCAGGGCACCCCTATACCCAAATAAAAGCTGAGTACCCCCCCCCCCCCCGGGCAAATGTGTATCCGAGCTGGTAAGATGCATTCATTTTTGTGAATGCATCTTATCGCCGAACAAACATCACTTCTTTGTCATGTCCATGACGATGGGAATGGATGCTGTTTGTGACTCAGTATTGAGCAGGGAGCGAAAAATGGCGGCTTTCTTCTCACACTAGAGTAAAAGTCGGGAGATTAAAACAAGAATGAGGGAAATGAGCTTGTGAAATACGCTAGAAGTAAATGCCAGGGGTTACTGGAAACATCTAACATGGCGTGCGGCGTTCAACGTCACCACGAAGATTTTGAAGTAATGCATCAAAAACAATTTTAATGATTATAGTTGTGTTGATTTTATTTGTCCAAAAGACATGCTCTTTAATGGAAAATTTGAATTCAGTATATTTGTTGCACTCGTATTTTTTTTACCTTGACCAGAACACAAGGATTAATAAAATATGTTGTGAAAATAATTCAGTGATTAACCTGAGGTTTCGTTGGAATTTAGAAGATGGTAATCGCGTATGTGGGATATACCATATATAATACAAGCTTAATTAAACAAACAAACATAGAGATCTACAAGGAATCCTGTAATCAAAATACGATTGGCTTAGAGCACACAATCAAAAACCACTCGGAAAAAATGTCTACTGACCCTTTTGTAGAAAATTGCGAATACTAAAAAGTAACCAATCGTGAATTGAATTGTGCCACCCCATGAAATCATGTAAGCTATAAGTTCTATAATCCCAGCCTTTCTATAGACATCCACGTCGTTTCCTGTCATATTATAGGTTCCCTAGAAGTTCTCCAATAGCTTGAAATGGTAAAAAAGCGATGGCTCCTTGTCTTGGAAATGAGTTTTAACTTTGATATTTGCCCCAAGTGATCTAAGCTTTTCCACAAAAAGCCGCTGCTCTTTACCAATCCACGGCCGAGTCCAGTCATTAACCTGGTAAGGAGTCACGTGAACACGAATGCTCGGGATGTGATTGGCTAAATGATAAAGGTACTTTTCGTCCGTTACCCACGTGTTTGCTTCGCCGCTGTGACCACCGTCGAGCCAGTACATGGTGCTAATACGAGACACAAAATCGTTCAAGCTTGAATCTACGCCAGCGGTCATTCCCGTGAGCTCATGCGTGATCTGGTTAAGCACGACACAGCCTTTACTAAACCCCACGAGGAGGATGGGAAAATCATGAGTGGCATCCTCCTCGCCATCAGCGATGTCTAAAACTAGAAAAAAAAAAACAAGAAAAATGAAGAAAAACTGGTCAAGGCAAAGTGCCGACTTGTTGCATACAACGGGCTTCCTGTAGAAATAAATATTTTAAGTTTTACAAGTTTTACAAGGGATGAATATTGCATATAAATTAAGCTCTAAACAGAGGTGAGCGTTTATACCTGTGTTTATAATAATTATCTATAGAACTATAAAACATTCCATATATTTATACCAAGCTATTTATTTTTTTTCTTCACGTTCGACCGAATCCTGTAATTCAGCTTTCCTGAAAGGGGATTCGCATTACGCATATTCATTATCATTACTTATAAATAAATGAGGATTCTTAATAACTCTTACTTTGCTTGACGCCAGCATTTATAAGAGCCTTCAGATGTCTTAAAGCGCCGTACTCGGTATTCCTGTGGTCTGGCACTCCGAACATGTCTCCCTCAGTAAAGTTATTATAACAGGAAAACGTGTCTTTGTGGTAGCGCGAGGGGCGGATCACCCACACGAAGCTGTTGGCAAACCGACGCGCAAGGAGCCTAGCCGTCGACTCCAAGTCCCACTGTCTCCAATTCTTATCCATGGCTTCAGCATAGTTCTGCAAAAAAAAAAAGAAAGGAAAAAAAGAGAACAGGTGAGAATGTTAAGAAGCTGCAACATGGTTCTCCATTGTCTGTTTTCAAAGCTGTCCGTGCTAGAAGGAAGCCCAGCCCCACCCTCGTTCCCACTGTCAACGTTAAATTGCTACTCATTGCGTAATAGAGTTAATGATACCCGTATTCCAGAACCTTTAGCATGGTTCTTAGTTTTATGTCAAGCAAAGCTAAGTGCCACGATTTGGACGAGGTTAGGGCCTCGCACCTACTTTTTTTTTTTAAAGAAACGTTTTTCTAAGAACATCCAGCCGAGATTTCAGTAAATTCTAAGAACATGCCAAGAAAATGTCGAGGCTAAGATAGCAGCAAAATACTGTTTTCTTAGTGTGATGCGTTCTAAAAATGCAGAATCAAATTTTGTTCATAATAACAACCTTAAATACTACCGTTATTGATCGTTTGTTTAATTTTCTTTCTAATACTACATGGGTATTAAATCTTTATAAACACTGAAATAAAAGATCATCTGAGAACATTCAGCCTTAATATGGCAAAGCGGCCAAGCCTCAACTGAAAATTAGACCGTAAGCTTCTGGCAAACAAAGCTAGGCGGCTAGAAAAGCACGGAGCCGGCTAGATAAGCACGGAGCAACCTAGATAAACACGGAGCCGGCTAGATAAGCACAGAGCCGGCTAGATAAGCACGGAGCAAGCTAGATAAGCAGGGAGCCGGCTAGATAAGCACGGAGCTGGCTAGATAAACACGGAGCCGGCTAGATAAGCACGGAGCCGGCTAGATAAGCACGGAGCCGGCTAGATAAGCACGGAGCAAGCTAGTTAAGCAGGGAGCCGGCTAGATAAGCACAGAGCCGGCTAGATAAGCACGGAGCTGGCTAGATAAGCACGGAGCCGGCTAGATAAGCACGGAGCCGGCTAGATAAGCACAGAGCCGGCTAGATAAGCACAGAGCCGGCTAGATAAGCACGGAGCCTGCTAAATAAGCACAGAGCTGGCTAGATAAGCACAGAGCTGGCTAGATAAGCACGGAGCTGGCTAGATAAGCACGGAGCTGGCTAGATAAGCACGGAGCCGGCTAGATAAGCACAGAGCCGGCTAGATAAGCACGGAGCCTGCTAAATAAGCACAGAGCCGGCTAGATAAGCACAGAGCCGGCTAGATAAGCACGGAGCCTGCTAGATAAGCACGGAGCCGGCTAGATAAGCACGGAGCCGGCTAGATAAGAACGGAGACTGCTAGATAAGCACAGAGCCGGCTAGATAAGCACGGAGGCAGCTAGATAAGCACAGTGCTGGCTAGATAAGCACGGAGCCGGCTAGATAAGCACGGAGCCTGCTAGATAAGCACGGAGCCGGCTAGATAAGCACGGAGCCGGCTAGATAAGCACGGAGCCTGCTAGATAAGCACGGAGCCGGCTAGATAAGCACGGAGCCGGCTAGATAAGCACGGAGCCGGCTAGATAAGCACGGAGCCTGCTAGATAAGCACGGAGCCGGCTAGATAAGCATGGAGCCGGCTAGATAAGCACGGAGCCGGCTAGATAAGCACAGAGCCGGCTAGATAAGCACGGAGGCAGCTAGATAAGCACAGTGCTGGCTAGATAAGCATGGAGCCGGCTAGATAAGCACGGAGCCGGCTAGATAAGCACGGAGCCGGCTAGATAAGCACGGAGCCGGCTAGATAAGCACAGAGCCGGCTAGATAAGCACAGAGCCGGCTAGATAAGCACAGAGCCGGCTAGATAAGCACGGAGCCGGCTAGATAAGCACGGAGCCGGCTAGATAAGCACGGAGCCGGCTAGATAGGCACGGAGCCGGCTAGATAAGCACGGAGGCAGCTAGATAAGCACGGAGCCGGCTAGATAAGCACGGAGCCGGCTAGATAAGCACGGAGGCAGCTAGATAAGCACGGAGCCGGCTAGATAAGCACAGAGCTGGCTAGATAAGCACGGAGCTGGCTAGATAAGAACGGAGCTGGCTAGATAAGCACGGAGCCGGCTAGATAAGCACGGAGCCGGCTAGATAAGCACGGAGGCAGCTAGATAAGCACGGAGCCGGCTAGATAAGCACAGAGCTGGCTAGATAAGCACGGAGCTGGCTAGATAAGAACGGAGCTGGCTAGATAAGCACGGAGCTGGCTAGATAAGCACGGAGCCGGCTAGATATGCACGGAGCCGGCTAGATAAGCACGGAGGCAGCTAGATAAGCATGGAGCTGGCTAGATAAGCACGGAGCCGGCTAGATATGCACGGAGCCGGCTAGATAAGCACGGAGCGGGCTAGATAAGCACGGAGGCAGCTAGATAAGCACGGAGCCGGCTAGATAAGCACAGAGCCGGCTAGATAAGCACGGAGCCGGCTAGATAAGCACGGAGCCGGCTAGATAAGTACGGAGCCGGCTAGATAAGCACGGAGGCAGCTAGATAAGCACGGAGCCGGCTAGATAAGCACAGAGCCAGCTTTACTAGCCGGCTAGATATGCACGGAGCCGGCTAGATAAGCACGGAGCTGGCTAGATAAGCACGGAGCCGGCTAGATAAGCACGGAGCCGGCTAGATAAGCACGGATCCGGCTAGATAAGCACGGAGCCGGCTAGATAAGCACGGAGGCAGCTAGATAAGCACGGAGCCGGCTAGATAAGCACAGAGCCAGCTTTACTAGGCGGCTAGATATGCACGGAGCCGGCTAGATAAGCACGGAGCTGGCTAGATAAGCACGGAGGCAGCTAGATAAGCACGGAGCCGGCTAGATAAGCACGGAGCCAGCTAGATAAGCACGGAGCCGGCTAGATATGCACGGAGCCGGCTAGATATGCACGGAGCCGGCTAGATAAGCACGGAGCCAGCTAGATAAGCACGGAGCCGGCTAGATAAGCACGGAGGCGGCTAGATAAGCACGGAGCCGGCTAGATAAGCACGGAGCCGGCTAGATAAGCACGGAGCCGGCTAGATAAGCACGGAGCCGGCTAGATAAGCACGGAGCCAGCTAGATAAGCACAGAGCTGGCTAGATAAGCACGGAGCTGGCTAGATAAGAACGGAGCTGGCTAGATAAGCACGGAGCCGGCTAGATATGCACGGAGCCGGCTAGATAAGCACGGAGCTGGCTAGATAAGCACGGAGCCGGCTAGATAAGCACGGAGCTGGCTAGATAAGCACGGAGCCGGCTAGATAAGCACGGAGCTGGCTAGATAAGCACGGAGCCGGCTAGATAAGCACGGAGCCGGCTAGATAAGCACGGAGCTGGCTAGGTAAGCACGGAGCCGGCTAGATAAGCACGGAGCCGGCTAGATAAGCACGGAGCCGGCTAGCTATGCACGGAGCCGGCTAGATATGCACGGAGCCGGCTAGATAAGCACGGAGCCGGCTAGATATGCACGGAGCCGGCTAGATAAGCACGGAGCCGGCTAGATATGCACGGAGCCGGCTAGATATGCACGGAGCCGGCTAGATAAGCACAGAGCCAGCTTTACTAGGCGGCTAGATATGCACGGAGCCGGCTAGATAAGCACGGAGCCGGCTAGATAAGCACAGAGCCGGCTAGATAAACACGGAGCCGGCTAGATAGGCACGGAGCCGGCTAGTCTGATTAGCATACTACCATAGCGCTGACACTAAGCAAAAGCTTGTCATATTCATAGTTTGACAATGGCTGACACAAAAAAATTATCATATTATCTTGAAAATAAAAAAACTCTTTAAAAATGATATTGTTGGGACAGCATTTCAGATCATAACTTTGGCATGTTAAGTAAAATAAAATCACACAAAAAGGCATACGGATGTTTCTAGTAAGATGAAGAACGATCTTTTAAATAATTGCGTGTTTGTGTTTGTATTGACACAACTCATTCCGTGTTTAGAGACAATTCAAAACCGTTTACTAGTTGTTTACATACACACGAGCTCCTTAAACAGGTTTATTCTACGAGGTTTGGTAAAAAGAAACCACGCGAACGAAATAGAAGCCAAATAATCGATACATCACTTAGAACCACTTCAGTATCAGTTACAAAACAATGGTTTTATTACCACATAAACTCACAACCCGGCTCTAAAAAAACCTTTAAATTAACTAAATAAAAACATCAAAACTCAAATTCACTTTCATTGTGCCTAAGGTAATAAGGATGAACGTAGCCGAACTAACCTGCACGTCGCCTGGGAAAAACACAACATGTTGTTGTCCCTCGCAGCCACAAAACACCAGGTCGTTCTTTCTACCATCGTAGCCTTGTACACCTCGTAGCACAACTGTTTTGTCCATAGCAAAACACAATGATCATGCAAGCGATACGATCCTAAAAAGATCCCTTTCTAATCATTACTAGCACATATAACGGCCTTCTCTAATAATAAAGAGGTTACTCTAATGCGAGGACTTATTTCTGCTAGGCACAATAGTCAATGCTTTCAACGAGTCTCTTTGTCAGCCAACAAAACGAGCACTTGCACTTTCGTTATTGAGCTTTTCCAGGCTTATTGTTTTCGTGAATCGATGCAGGGACACGGTTTGCATAAAAAGGGAATGTCAATTACAAAGACGCCTTGAATTATACACCCGACATCCGTCTAAATTCGTGCCCAATTTTCAATGAGAAATGCCAGTTTTATGATGAGGTCATTGTCTGAACTCACACTGCGTACACAACAAGAGCCATACGCAAACACTTAAAGTACCCCGCAATAAAATTAGCCTTTCTGTCTCATTATGACAGCTAATAAGGAGAAGTGAAGTGAGACGGCATGTATCTTTAGCGCGTACAGCCAATGACACTTTTCAAAGTTCAAAAACTCTCAAAGTTTATAAAACTGCCAGCAATGATTTATGGAAAAAAACATAACTCTGAAAAAAAAAATCTATAAAGCTGTGCGACAACTACATTAAGTGACAGAGAGGTGATATGTCATTGCCGAGCTCAGTGCGTTATTTAAATTTCGTAATACAATCAGTGGAACTCCAATTTTACAGTTCTATGACGATAGGACAGAATTTAATTCGCCCTAATATCACAAATTTGAGAACTTTTTGGTATCGATACCTCGATTTTACCACTTACACTTCCCTGATTTTACGAACATGATTTCTTCTTCATGATTTTCTTTATGATTTATTCTTCTAAAATCAGCATACACTGTAGCAAGTTTTTGTAAGGATTTGTAACGGTCAAGGTATTCGTTAGTAGAACTATCCTGGGTACAAGAGCCTCCAGACTTCTCTTGTCTAGTGACGCTCAGGGGCGGCGGAGGGGCGGCGGAGTTGTCCTAAAAGTGGGGGAAGGACGGGACGGGGGGGGGGGGGGGGGGGGGGGAGGAGTAGAGTGTTGGGACGTGGTGGTTTCGTGGGGGGTATGGGTTTGTTATAGAGTACCGTTTAAACGAATATAAGAGTAAAAATGTATAGTATCGTCTTCTTTCAAGCAATCAATTTATTAATGTAAAGCTCACGTTAAAATACTCTCAGAAAAGAGGGGGTCCGCACCCCCCCCCCCCCCCCTGGCCTGTCTTTGAACCGTGAAAGAATAATCCATATTAAGATACAATTTGTAAGTTTTTCCTATCAGCCTGTTAATGCAGAACAATACAAATGTCGTTTGGGGTAGAGAGTAACGGCCCCTTTAAGCCGCACTGTCACCAGTTTACTTCTGGAGGGTCGACGGACCCTTAACCGACAAAAGATTTAGAATTAAAATCCGCGCTATTAACCAGGCCATTCGCTCTAAACTATCAGTCATATCCTCGAACAAACTTCAAAAGACACACTACTTTTATAATTTTGAATTTTTTTCGCGTTTTTAACTCGTGAATGCTTGCAAAGCATTTACGAGTTATTGGAGGGACTTCTGTGTCACTCGATCGTCGGATCGTTGGATCGATCATCCGTAAACTTTTTGTGGTCTTTCTGTGCTCCCGCAACACAGCAATTTTTAGATCTTCCTGTAAACTTCCGGTGACCAACTTCCGGTTAAAGCTTAGTACTATAAAAGAGCCTTGTTACCGACCTGTGACCGCTTTAAACACGAGGTTCTGCTATAAAAGGGAAAGCTCCTCCCACCACCGGGCTCAAGAACAATCAGTTATCAATCAGCCGTCAATGAGCAGTCAATATGTCAGGACAATTGCTCTGAGCGCTAAATTCAAATTTCATATTCTAGCCAAAATAAATATCATTCCTAGAGATGTCCATCTAAAAATGTTTCTATCTATCGTAAAATGATACCAAGCTGTGTGCGCTCTAAAATACGAGCATTTTCATCACATTTATGCAGGTGCGCTTGATTATTGATAGCGCAAAATTTAAAATTTTGCACCCAAAACGTGAGTGGACAGCAAATACCTAATTTAACAATATCTTAACACAACTGTCTTGTTACCTGTGCAAAAATAGTTTTATTCCAGCCTACTGACGCTCAGAGAAAGCAATTTTACAGAAGGCTTATAATTTGTGACTGCTAACCTTGCAGTGTTCTGATTATTATTGCAAATTCGAGCCCGGGGGTGGGAGGAGCTTCCCCTTTTATAGCGAACCTTCGTGTTAAAGCTAGTTTTTACAGAAAAGTCTTCGATGTGGGTTGAGGTGCGCATGCGCCTTCGTCACTGACGTCAATCGATCTTCTACGGCTCAGTCCAATTCAAGTTGCTAGTTTACAAAACAAGTAAAATGCTAGCAAAGCTTTTAATTCTCCTTCTTCTAGTACTTGAAGATTCGCGTCTCTGGGTTTTCGCGTTATTTGTTTGAATTTGTGCTGAAAAAGTGATTTTGTGCTGAAAGAGCGGATAGCCAAAGCTACGACTTTTAAAGTCAGAGAAACACAAGGGAAAAGCCTCTGTTAGCAGGGCCTTTCTTTGCAGGGTAATAAAAGAAAGCCTCTGTTTGCAGGTCAAGAAAAATAGTATGGACTTTCATAAGTTGTTTTTTTCATAATTCTTAAGTGCGAAATATCAAACAAAACTCGTTCAAACACGCTTATTTATCAAGAAACGTTCAATAACGATTTTGCGAATTTCTAGAATGTTGACATGGTTAAAATACATACGACTGTAGCTTGATTCATTATGTCGGGTATTTAACTTCTGTTTCCGGAGAGAATAGGGCGAAATTTGACATGCTAGCAAAAGCAGTTCGAACGGTGAGATACCAAATAGGATAAAAACTAATTTTACTCAGAGGTTACTTCGGCAATGCCTCGGTGGTATAGTGGTTCTGTCGCTTGTCTAAGACGTCAGAGACCGGAGGTTCGATCCCTACTTGTGACGTCTAATTGTTATTTTATTTTTTATTGTTTTTTATTTTTATTTTTTATGATAATAATACATAATCAAACTGTTCTTGGTGTTTCATCACATCGAAAAGAAAGGACATTGTTATGTACTCCCAGCATCTTGGATGTGTTCATCCTTTGTTCAAAATTCATCCTGTATATGTTTTATGCACACAAGAAAATAACTAGAAAAACAAATTTGCATTCACGAGTTGGCTCACAGAGCCCTTTGATTCGTTAAAAAATCATCGAAGATTGTTACGTAATGGACCAGAAGTGAACTGGTGACAATGGGCTTTTTAAGTCATTTTTCTTCTTTGAATTACCTTCCTTCCATGGTGTGACGTCACTATTGACAACAAGTTGTCCGTTTGGGTTACTAGTGCCTTGAGGTAGCAAAGCCAGTTGGACCACACTTTCAGCACCTAAAAAAGGAAAAAAAGTCTTCGTCAATTGGACCACACGTTTAGCACCCGAATAAGAAAAAAGAGTTTTTGTCAGTTGGACCACACTTTCATCACCTAAACAAGGAAAAACAGTCTTCGTCAATTGGACCACACGTTCAGCAGCCGAATAAGAAAAAACAGTTTTTGTCAGTTGGACCACACTTTCAGCACCTAAACAAGGAAAAACAGTCTTTGTCAGTTGGACCACACTTTCAGCGCCTAAACAAGGAAACACAGTCTTTGTCAGTTGGTCCACAACTTTTAGCGCCTAAACAAGGAAAAACAGTCTTCATTAGTTGGACCACAACTTTTAGCACCCAAACAAGGAAACACAGTCTTTGTCAGTTGGACCACAACTTTCAACACCTAAACAAGGAAACACAGTCCTTGTCAGTTGGACAACAACTTTTAGCACCTAAACAAGGAAGAACAGTCTTTGTCAGTTGGACCACAACTTTTAGCACCTAAACAAGGAAGAACAGTCTTCATCATTTGGACCACAACGTTTAGCACCTCAACAAGGAAACACAGTATTTGTCAGTTGGACCACACTTTCAGCACCTAAACAAGGAAAATAGTCTTTGTCAGTTGTACGTCAACCATTAGCACCTAAACAAGGAAAAACAGTCTTTGTCAGTTGGACCACACGTTCAGCACCCTACAATGAAAAACAGTCTTTGTCAGTTGGACCACAACTTTTAGCCCCTAAACAAGTAAAAACATTCTTTGTCACTAATTATTACATATTTGTCTGTCATTATTACACATTCATCAGTCATTTTTTACATTTATCGGTCATTATTACACATTTATCAGTCATAATTACACATTTTTTTGTGTTGAGAAATGTATTCCCGATATACTATCCTGCTGCATTTATGTACACAGAAAAGTGTACACAGCAAAAACTCGGGAAAATTTTTTTTAATTTTTATTGAAATAATGACGTAAACTTCAAAATTATTACGCTACACACTAAAACTAATAAACCCGAGGCCCTTCATATAATAAGTACCCCCTCACCCTCCCCTGGATTGCGTCGCTAGATGCAAATAGTGCTTCACCTTTGTCTGCGGACCTTGGTGCACATGGCCCACCGATATCTGTCCGACACCAGCCTGGACAAACCTGAAACAAACGAAAACATCGTTAAGACACAATTAAGCATGTGATATAACAATCTCAAATTATTATTTTTTTAACTTGGCCATCGTCACAAATAACGAATTTAGGTCGAAAAGAGATTCGATTATGATAAGAAGCAGGACCACAGTAGCTAGACATAAAAACCTATTTTCATATGTTCTATTCCCTCGTAATATCAACTCAACTCAACTCTCGCTGTTAGTAACAACCCTGACCTGCGCATCGTTTTCGTAAATACAGGTAGTAGTCAGTGACGTTGAGCATTGAATAAAGAAGTAAGAACACTTGCTTTATAAGGAGTAAATAAATATATCGATTTTTTGAAATGCAACACCCTGTTAATGGAATAAGTCACTTACCCTCCTACGCAGAGTTTTCTCTGTCGCTCGTTTTTCTTTCTTAAAGGCGACACAAAAAGCTCTGAGCAGGAGAGTATAAGTTACTTGGACTTACAGCATTTACAAGAATGCCTTCTCGGCCATCTCCCTGCAACTGTCTAGCTAAAATAGAAGTGAGGGCAGTCACTCCCAATTTTGACACAGAATAAGCTATAGAAAAACAAATATTACTATGTTAGTACAGTTACATTTATGTAAAATGCGACTATTACGTACGATAGGTGTTACGTATCATACCATTCCTTTCTGAAAAAAAAAACACACTTTTTGATGATTTTGGTTGATAATTAAGGCAATTGTAAACACTTTCGACCATGGGCAACGCACCTTAACCAGTGATAACATCTTGCTAAGGTAAACGGGGGGCAACCATAGGAACTGAGTAACACCTCACGGATTAAGTAACACCTTAGGAATTGGGTAACACCTTCGACACTGGGTAACACCTTGGACACTGGGTAACACCTTAGACACAGGGTAACACCTTGGACACTGGGTAACACCTTGGACACTAGGTAACACCTTGGACACTGGGTAACACCTTGGATACTGGGTAACACCTTGGACACTGGGTAACAACTTGGACATTGGGTAACACCTTGGACACTGGGTAACACCTTGGACACTGGGTAACACCTTGGACACTAGGTAACACCTTGGACACTGGGTAACACCTTGGACACTAGGTAACACCTTGGACACTGGGTAACACCTTGGACACTGGGTAACAACTTGGACATTGGGTAACACCTTGGACACTGGGTAACACCTTGGACACTAGGTAACACCTTGGACACTGGGTAACAACTTGGACATTGGGTAACACCTTGGACACTGGGTAACACCTTGGACACTGGGTAACACCTTGAACACTGGGTAACACCTTGGACACTGGGTAACACCTTGGACACTGGGTAACACCTTGGACACTGCGTAACAACTTGGACATTGGGTAACACCTTGGACACCGGGTAACACCTTGGACATTGGGTAACACCTTGGACACTGGGTAACACCTTGGACATTGGGTAACACCTTGGACATTGGGTAACACCTTGGACACTGGGTAACACCTTGGACACCGGGTAACACCTTGGACACTGGATAATACAATGGACATTGCTACCACAGACTTTACCTGGGTTGTGGACTTTCAATTTTTCAACAGGCCATCCATTTTCTGCTACTCTTCCATTTTTCACATCCCTTTGTAAAACGAAGACAAAGCAAACACCTCGGCCACATAAAATAACTATGATGTCAGGGGGCATGCTAAGAGACAATTGCGGGGTTATCTAACAAATATATAATTCATTCGCTTGTCCCCACTAACGGCTGGATCAATGTCACTTCTGATATTATGCAACTTCCTTGCATCTATTCGTTAAATAAAACATCATTAACATTCGAAAAGGCAAAAGAATACACAGAGATTGAACTTTGTGCAAAATCAGCATTTCAAAGCCTGGCTGAGCTTGCTAAAATTGTATCAAGTAAGAGAAGAGTGCCAACAAGATGTTAGCGATCACTCGCTTGTGTGTCAAAATGTGAATAGAATACCTATTTTCAACCCGGGCGAATTTCCGAAGCCTGTAGGCTAAACAATCCTTTCCGTGTAAAAGATAATTTAGAGCCATTGACAGGGTATACCAAACCTCTTAATCGGAAACATTTTAACGCTAATAATCCATGGGATTTCTGATTCGAGACTTCATAAAATAAACAAACAAATAAATAAATTAGAATAGCTAATCACTCTCTTTGCAGCTAAATGCTGAATTGCAAGATCACAGATTCAAACGTGGTTGAGTTAAATGCATGACTTCAAGCTTCTTACTTGAATCTTGCTAATGGTTAGCAATATTCCGCATGAGAACTATCCCTCAGTGCTTTCCTGATTTGATAAATTTTAAATCGCGATACAAACGACCAGAACAGTTTTCCAGCTGTTGATGGGGGGACATGCTGCGGGCTCACAGAAACGAGCTGAAAATCGAGCCTAAGAGGTTCATGGCTTGGATTGATTATAAATCATTTTGATTTAATGACTAAATTCAGTTCTTATGTGATGTTATTCATACCTGATATATGCTTGCATCAGGTTGACACATTGCCTTACTGTAAGCTTTGGTGATATGAACTGTAACGCAAGGGATGGATGCACTATTTTTAATGAGCCCATGGTAGATGACACATTGACAATCCTAAAAAAGAACATTAAAAAAGGTAAAGCAGCTGCTTTCCTGCAAATTAGCCATTAACTTAAGTAACTTCTAACAACGACTTTCTGTAGTAAAAAGCTGTCTTTTTTAAATCACAAGTCAGTTTGAAGCTAAGGAATCATTCATGCCACAGCAGTGGCAAAAGGGGGCATTCAATTTTCAACTTTTTTCTTACATTCTGGGTAAAAATCCGACACCTTGCCTGCTCTTTCAGAAGAGGATACATCGAATTATAGACATCAAGCATTCCAAAGAAATTAGTCTTAACACAGTCCTCAGCTTTCCTTGCATATGAAGTTCCTGATGATTCCTGCGGAAAAATAGAAAAAGGAGAAATATTTACATCAAAATGACTACTGCTTGTTTTTTTAACACTCTCAGCATTGTTTTATCACATGAGTAGACTGCAGATACCTCTACATTAATTAACTATTCTCTTTCAAGGTCCTAAAATATGGAATGCTCTCCCTTCCCCATTCCTCATAAACCTTTACGACTAGTCTTTTTTTCTTCTTCAAAAATTGTAATTTCCTTTTTTAAATAAATGACTTGCATATCTGTGACCAATAATTACCTAATTATACTTTATAAATGCCAACTTATCAGGAGTTCCCTTCACTTAAAAGCCTTATGCTATCTTATGCATTTCGTTATTAATAAAAGAAAATGGTAAATAACCACAAACATATTTTGTGCAAAATAAATATTATGTACTGTCATACCTTTATTAAAATTCCAGCATTGTTAACAAGGATGTCAAGACCTCCATATTTTTCCTGGACATGTAGGGTCAGCTCATGAATACTGTCATTTGAGGTTACATCAAGCTTGTGGTACTCAACTCTTCCGCCAACATTCAATGATCTGCATGCAGCCTCACCTTGCTCATCACTGCGTGCTAATACCACATGATATTGGTGAGCAAGACTTTAACTTTAGACATCTCATAGTGGGGGTAAAACCACATGATATTGGTAAACAAGACTTTCATTTTAGACATCTCATAGTGGGGCTAATACCACATGATATTGGTAAACAAGACTTTCACTTTAGACATCTCATAGTGGGGGTATACAATAAGCTTTATATTAAAAGGGTCAAGTTTTAACTATACAGCAGTTTTCTTAAAGGGAAAATCTGATTCAATCATAAAACCATGAGGTTCTACTTTTAAGTGTGATATGCTACCGCGGCCACCATGACGAAAGCTAGGTAATAAGCAATATGCAATTATGAGGATTGTGCAATACTCTTTATGATGTACTTTAATGCATTTCATTGGCAAGCTGATTGGATAGTGAGATATGCCAATCAAAACGTTGTTTGATGTATTATCTTATTCTATCAAATGTCATTTTTGATCCCTGAAAATCTGGAAGATCTTGGCTCAATCTGAAGGAATGGGTGGTAAAGGCTATATCTTATAGACTCCCAGAAAATATTATGTGAATTGACATCCTAAGTCAAGATACAGTACATGTCTGGAGAACAAGCATGTGTATAAAGTAGCAAAACAACTAGATGTTAGTTTTAACCAACAAAACTTCTCAACAACAAAACAATGTAAAAGTTTTTTTTTCACAAATAAAAGAAACAAAACTCAAATATCTTGAGCTTGTATCTTATGTCATTAATATCAAATACAGTGAATTCACTCACAATCAAATCGATAATGTAGACTATTTACCTGTGAGAATAATATTACCATCAAACTGCTGCACAAGCTGTTGGACCACACAGTACCCAATACCTCTATTACCACCAGTGACCTTTCCGAGATAAGTGGGAAATGATACTTTTAATGGTACAGTATGACAAAACTAGCAAACCAACAGACAAACTGTAGAATAACAAGCAATCTATGCATGTGTTTTTGAATCAGGGAAACAAACCAACACAAGGTTGTATGGTATATTCTATTGTTGATTAACTTCCCTAATAATGTTAATAGTTTCATTAAGCATTAGTGCTTTATCCATACTTTTGATTAAATTTGACAAATATAGGAAAGCTACAGTATACAGGATGTCACATAAGTATTTTAATATGCATGACTTTTCTGTGGGCCAATTTTTTCTCGACAATCCTCAGAAAGGAGGAAAATCAGCTAAGCCTGAAACATGCTCCCTCAGCCAATGCAATATCTAAGCACTTCCATTTTAGATTCTTCATTGTATATGCAAGCATTACCCAGTCCACCAACATATCAACCACAAGTTCAAGAAAAGCATAATGTCATGCATGTGGTCAGGGTACCTACCACAAAAGATGTTGTTGACAACAACAACAACAAAAACGTTTTTCGAGGTACAGAGACCCAAATGTCCCCCAAATGTTAAGCCCGTCCCCTCACATGTTCTTTATGTCTATCCCATCCCCACACATGTTCTTTATGTCTATCCCATCCCCTCACATGTTCTTTATGTCTATCCCGTCTCCTCACATGTTCTTTATGTCTATCCCGCCCCCTTACATGTTCTTTATGTCCATCCCGTCCCCTCACATGTTCTTTATGTCTATCCCGTCCCCTCACATGTTCTTTATGTCTATCCCGTCCCCTCACATGTTCTTTATGTCTATCCCATCCCCTCACATGTTCTTTATATCTATCCCGTCCCCTCACATGTTCTTTATGTCTACCCCGTCCCCTCACATGTTCTTTATGTCTATCCCGTCCCCTCACATGTTGTTTATGTCTATCCCGTCCCCTCACATGTTCTTTAAGTCTATCCCATCCCCTCACATGTTCTTTATGTCTATCCCGTCCCCTCACATGTTGTTTATGTCTATCCCGTCCCCTCACATGTTGTTTATGTCTATCCCGTCCCCTCACATGTTCTTTATGTCTATCCCGTCCCCTCACATGTTCTTTATGTCTATCCCGTCCCCTCACATTTTCATTATGTCTGTCCCGTCCCCTCACATGTTCTTTATGTCTGTCCCGTCCCCTCACATGTTCTTTATGTCTATCCTGTCCCCTCACATTTTCTTTATGTCTATCCCGTCCCCTCACATGTTCTTTATGTCTATAAGTATTTATACCCCATCTAAAATCACACTTGAGTAAGGCTAAGGGGATAGAAAACACAGTTAAAAACTGTGATCTAATAAAGAAACGGCATTTTGAGCCTTCTAAGATGGGGTGAGCTTATATATCATAAACACTTCTGTACCCTGCAACCAAGACCCTTTGGCCTCGTTGATATGCCTTTAGTAAAGTAACTAATACACATTTCACCCTCGTCTAAAATCTAACAGGGAACCTTTACATGCGTAAAAATCAACAGTATTTTCTATCATATCAATTTCTTACCAGTGCAACTCTTGTCATAGTGGCACAGAAGCCGAAGGGACAACAATTACTTGTATTTTGGTTTTGATGAACGAGATCTATGGCGAGAGACTGGACAGAGATATAGAACCGAGTAGACACAGGATTCCTGTGCTTTTAAACAAACACAGGGAGCCCATTACTTTTTTCCCAATAATGTTGGGAAAAGAGCTTTGTTTTGTATCCATTCCATTCAAAACAAAGCATAGGTAAACTTTCAAATTCTGAAAAGAGATTTGAATTTGATTGATATTTGAATTTTCTACAGATCTTTAAAAATTTTCCTGGCCGCGCGAAAGGAGATTGAACCGAGTGAATAATTACAAGTTTTGGCGGGAAAATCTGAAACAACGAGAAGTGTTTTCTATTGCAATGCTACCCACAATGATGCGAAAAAAGTGCGCACTCGTGAGAATGTCGTCATCATCATCATCATCATCATCATCGTCATTATTATTATTATTATTATTAAAATCAAAAGCAATGGTTTTTTCCCTCTGCAGCTTTTCCTATAAAAGCTCTTTCAACCTCTGGCTCATCAGATCATAGAGCTTTATGAGACAGCAAAGTTCATATGTTCATTTTCTGTAATGGGCATCATTTTAGAAAATTTGAGTTGGGACTATTTTTAGTTTTAGGTTTTATGAATTAGGTTTTTGTGGTATAATATTTGTATCATATTTTTAGTTTTAGGTTTTATGAATTATGTTTTTGTGGTATAATATTTGTATCGTAAGGAAATTACCAGTTTTTTTTCTTAAATGCTTTTCTCCAAACTTCTTCAGGTTAATCTCAGCCAGAGATTCTGAAATCAAGCTGAGACAAGCTGCTGGCTAAGAGGCATGACCCAGGGCAGGATGTACATATAAGGCATTGGTATTTTATGTAGGTCACCAAAAATAAACACATATAAATTAACAAAAAGTAAGATAATATTTTAATGGAAAAATTGTTCTAAAAAATGAAAGTTATAAAAGCAAAAAAACCTAGTTTTTTTTCCAAGTTAGCCTGACAGGTTCTTGTAATGTGTGGTTAGTGACATCTAGACAATTATAAATAGTCTCTTGCTATTACAATGACTCATGGTAAAGTAATTGAGGTAGTAAGTTAATCATACAAAAACAAAAACAGGTCTCCTATATGATTCCTTAAGATCATATTTAAAACTATTTAGAATCAATTTTCCTATTTCAACCTATTTCAAATAAAGGCTAAATAGATGCTTTATAAAAAGGATTCTAATTTGATAATTTTAGGTTAACAGGTTTATTCTAGCTTCTTGGTTCTTAACTGTATAATAAAATAATGTACTCAGAAGTTTTTTAAATATGTTGGAGTGCTTTTAATCCACCCTTAGCAAAGTTAAATTCTAAAGCACAAGAGAGGTTAATAAAGATATTTGTCCAATATTCGAATTGCTTACTTTAAAACTTACACAAGAATAAGAAAATGATAAAGCCCTATCTTTGCAAGTTAAGTAAAGTAATTTAAAGAAGTAAAAGGAATTGGGACAGTACAGGCAGAGAATGAGTACTTTTACCTCAAATCCACTATGGTAGTGTGATTTGCTGATATACTTAATGTATAGGAATTTGATATGTATTTGTTTATTGTTTTTAATTTTGAAGAGAATAAAATAGCACACAGTTTTTTGTGAGGAGCTTTAATTGATCCTCATTTTAAAATAAATATGACCTCCCTTCTCACCTGAAAGCCTTCCCTGTTAATCAAAGCATAAATTTATTTTGCTAATTTTGCTGTATCAGTTGTCTATCAAGTATAGTTTAGTTTATGATATCCTTAGTAATGTCAATAAATACTTTTTTTTACCTATAACAAAAAACATATTTGTTCTAGGTATTCCCTAGGAGGATTGGGAGGACACTTTTAAGGTACTAGCACCGGCTATTTTGGGCTTGTTATAAAATTGAACTGCCATGGAATTGATCAAAACTGACTACAGATATAGAAAGAATAGATACTAAAGGTCAGTTTGGAAAAAGGTGGTTGATGATATTGACAGCTGAAGGTGTTTATTGAATCAAATAGCGTGTGTCCTGTCCGTGTGTCACTATATTTGCGTTTTTTACCTACGCTTTTGATAATAAAAGAAATAACCGGTCTAGAAAATTGCCTCCAGAAACTAAAAATGTACGCAGATAAATGGAAGCTCACAGTTAATATGAAAAAATCTAAAGTATTAGTTTTTGGTCCGCGACAATACCGGCGGCAATTTACAACAGGTAAATGGGACTACGGTGGAGAGCCATTAGAATGTGTAGACGAATACACATCTAGGTCTGAAGTTTCATTTCTCGGGAAATTTTAAAAGTGCCCTAAAAAGTCTATACAACAAAGCCACACGTGTATACCACTGTATTTTAAACCGTCTGTCAAATGTTGAAAATGTGTCAATACTAGTACTGTCAGGGGCGTACGCAGGATTTTAACAAGTTGCAGTCAAAGCATTCAGAAGCTGAATGAGGGCGTGGTCCCACATCCCTGTGAAGATTTCATAGCTCCCGCTTTTGGGTTTGAAATTGGCGTCAATGCGTCAGACTTTTGAGAATATTACACGATCCTCTGTCGTCCTCGATCTGAAATAGGACTTTAGTCGTCGCGTGGCACTGAACGACATAACAATATGTTGGAAATCTTCTGTAGACTACCATGATTAAGAAAATTATAGTTTTGATCCTCATCATATATGTAAAACTACGTACATAAAAAATGAATAATTTAACATTTGATTTTTCTCGTCGTTATGCAAATAAGATTGCCAATTTGTTTTGCAGTCCAGTGACTGCAGGCTTATAGGCTGCGTACGCCCCTGACTGTTGAAATTGTTTTCGTCACTATTTGTACCAGTATTCCTGTACGGTTGTGAAATTTGGGGCACATGCCTTCTAGGAAGGGCTTCATCGTATGAAATTTTTTAGACTAAATTTTTCAAAGTATTCAATGATTTCGAAAAACTACAACTGAAGTTTTTCAAGCGTATACTGGGAGTCCACTCAAAAACTACAAATTTAACTATATATGGAGAACTGGGAAAAGCCCCACTAATAGTACAAATTTCTTCCCTGGTGGCAAAATATTGGTGCCGAATAAAAAGTAGGATATATTAAAACACCTTAGTGGGGGAAACGGCGAAGATCAGCCTATCTTCAACATCTAATTTCCCTGTAAGGTTTATCAATTCCCTATTTGCTTGGTGTGATTTAAAGACACTACAGGAAATAGATATTCAAGGCCAACAAATTCATACCCTAGGAAAATATATTAAGAAAGTACTATATAAAAGTTATGCAACATTCTGGAAAACCCAGGCATAGTTAAATCAAAATAGTGGAAAGCTACGCACTTATTGCAAGATCAAGACAAATTTTAAACTAGAAAAATATTTATCAGAAGCTAATGCTAGACGCCGACAATCTATGACTAGATTGTGTGTCTCGGCACACAAACTAGCAATTGAAACAGGCCGCTATAAAAATTTACCTTATGAATTAAGGATTTGTGAAAAATGTGAAAAAAATAAGGTTGGGGATGAGTACCATACCTTAATGGAATGCGACTATGTCAATGATATACGTCGAGTATTTTTTAATGATCTATTTGCAGTCAATAACTCTTTCAAACTGTTAAGGCCAAAATACCTTTTTTTTGTATATTATGAGCTTAACGGATGACTCCATTACAAGCCTAGTCCTGAAATTTTGTGATGATGTAATTAAATATTATGAATAGAGGATAGGCATATAAGCCAACCTACTTTGTATATTATCCTAATATACCTGTATTGGTATTTATTGGAATAAAGTTATTATTTTTGATTCTCGGGTTTCAGTCACGTGACTTTTTGCGTGTGAATTTACTTCCGGGCGTGCACAATGCAAAAAAAAAAAAAAAAAAAAAAAAAAAATTAAAGACTAAAGGTTGGTTCTCAATAGGACGCAAGCGCAAACGGAAGCGCAACACAAGTGAGAATCGGTCAAACACAAGCGCAAGAAAATCGAGCAGTTGCGTTCTCTTGCGCTTATGTTCTAGTGTGAGTCGGAAAACTACGTGCGTTCAGCTTGCGCTTACGTCCAAGTGAGAACCATCCTTCAAAAATATCTGCTAAATTTTGCAGATTTGCCTCCTGAGATTAAATAATTAATTGATGACGGTAAAAGTTGTAACCACACAACGTTCTTCAGCAATAATTAAGAAGACATGAACCGGGCTTTCAGTTCACGGCCTTTTTTCATCCGAAGGTTGACCAAAATACAAAATACCTCAATATTACAGATTTGAGTTATTCGCGCGAACGCGTGTATTATAGGGTCCATACGAACCACATACCATCTGGAAAATGAAAATATAAAGAATTGACAAAGTCTATCAAATTTGAAAGGTTATATGGACTTTAAGTCCGCGCGCCAAAAAAACATGAGTGAAAACGACACTGAAAAATTCAAATTTATTGGAAAACTGTTTACTCTTCTATAAAAATCCTTATATAGAATATAGAATACTTTTAGTCTTTTGTTATAGTATCGACCTTTCTGTGTTTCTTTCTCCCTTTTAAAGTATAAGATATGGCGTCACTAAAATTTAAAATAAGCCAACTCGCTCATAAAGGAATATTTTAAAATTTTCAAGCAATGTTTCCTAATAGGTTATATGAATGATGCAAGCTTTTGTCATCATAGACGTACTGAAAATTACGTTCGGCTTTTTTTCGCTTTTTTTAAATCCTGCACATTACTGACCTGGAAATAGAGCCAGCATGCAGAATAAATGGGACCGGGTAACAAAAGCATACAGACGCCATAAATCTAAGTTAAACCTCCAAACATCAGGGGTAACAACTTTTAGGTTTACCCAAAATAGTTTTCACGCTAACATCTTGTACTTTCCGGATAATTTAACGCATGCACGGCTATCAGATACGGTGATACGTTTAAGGTTTGCAGTCTTTTTTCTATCTTTTCTACATTTATATCCAAGCAAGATTCAGTGTAAGCTATAAAGTCTTAAGTGCTCGAGGCGAACCCACCCCTCCCTCCACACTCTAAACAAAAAGGGATAAAAGTCATAAATACGAACTGTTTTTTCCTGAGGCGCCGCTTGCTTTGCCTTGTACCCAGGCGTCTCAAGTCAGTAAAAACAAGTGAAAAATATACTATAGTAAGCGCAATGAGCCATGGGAAGGTTTAGCGCTGGCGCAAAGGAACAAGGGAAGGGTCAACGGGACGCTACCCCTCCCCTGCACGCTTAGTCACGCTAGTAAGCGCCTGGATACGGGGCAGCCACTTGCTGGAGTCGGACTCCCTAGACAAATAATGACGTCATAAATACGAGCAGAGTGGCGTTATAAATACGAGCAGTTTTTGCAAAGCGCCACTTGCTGTGGTTGAAAGTCTCTACACGGACAAACGCGGCGATAAATTGGTGAAGAATCCCCGCAACTAAACAGAAGCGCGCTTCGCTGGAGAAGACAGGAGTCATCTATAGTAGAGTACGACGGTGCGTGAAGCGAGTCTTTACTCATTTCTGACGAGCACTTGATTCCTAATCTGTAAACAAAGAGGAAGAGTGAAGTCATGACGTCCCGTCTAGGCTCTGATCGGGTTTTATGTGGTGGGTAGGAGACGTGACGTCCACAAATATGCGTCATTCACCTTACCACAAACAAACAAACAAACAAACAAACAAACAAACAAACGAACGAACAAAAAAGCAGGCAAACAAACGAACGGACGAACAAAAAGACAAACAAACAAGCAAGCAAACAAACAAACGAACGAACAAACGAACGAATGAACGAACAAACTTAACAAACCGAAATATCATAAGCAATTAATTCTTTTTTTCGAGTTAGAGAGTTATCGTTCTCGCAGTTACAAACGTGGTAAAAATTAAAACCAAATTCAAGGGACCTTTTACTTACGTTTGAAATGATTTTGAGATGTTGATGTCCGGAAAGAAAGCAGGGTCACAAAGTAGACCTGGATGATATGAAAACGACAAGGCGTAAGGACATGTGCAGATTCGTGTGTGGTGGGGAGGGAAAGGGGAGGGGGGGGGTGAGCAGGTGCGTGGATGGAGGAGAGGTGGGGGGAGGTGAGCAGGTGTGTGGATGGAGGAGAGGGGGGTAAGCAGGTGTGTGGATGGGGGAGAGGGGGGTGTGAGCAGGTGTGTGGATGAGGGAGAGGGGGTGTGTGAGCAAGTGTGTGGGTGGAGGAGGGGGTGTGAGCAGGTGTGTGGGTGGAGGATGATGATGATGAATAATGAAGATGATAATAATAACAATCCTTTTACCTTTTGCCTTACAGGTCTGTGTACAAGACTCCGTCTCCAATCCCTGGATTAATTTGAGTTCCTCGATGGGTGGCCAACGACTGGTGTGGTCACAAAAGTTCTGAACAAACAACCATTGAGACACCTATGAGTTTTTTTTCTTCTATTCGTCAGCATTTGGATCAATGCCATAATTTTCAGGATACGTAATCAGACAAAAAAGGAGGGTCGAAATTTGGATGCAATCACAAGCCATACTTGGTTCTCCCCCACAAAACGGGGTGCTCGCATGCTCACCATCATAAAAAACCCTAATGCTTGGTTCTCACAAAAACGGGGTTCTCGCATTCTCGCGATCATAAAAAATCCCTAATGCTTGGTTCTCACAAAAACGGGGTCCTCGCTTTCATACCATCATAAAAAAACCCTAATGCTTGGTTCTCCCCCACAAAACGGGGTGCTCGCATGCTCACCATCATAAAAAAACCTAATGCTTGGTTCTCACAAAAACGGGGTCCTCGCATTCTCGCGATCATAAAAAATCCCTAATGCTTGGTTCTCACAAAAACGGGGTCCTCGCTTTCATACCATCATAAAAAAACCCTAATGCTTGGTTCTCCCCCACAAAACGGGGTGCTCGCATGCTCACCATCATAAAAAACCCTAATGCTTGGTTCTCACAAAAACGGGGTCCTCGCACTCTCGCCATCATAAAAAATCCCTAATGATTGGTTCTCACAAAAACGGGGTCCTCGCTTTCATACCATCATAAAAAAACCCTAATGCTTGGTTCTCACAAAAACAGGGTCCTCGCATGCTCACCATCATAAAAAACCCTAATGCTTGGTTCTCACAAAAACGGGGTCATCGCATTCTCACCATCATGAAAAACCCTAATGCTTGGTTCTCACAAAAACGGGATCCTCGCATGGTCACCATCGTGGCCTTTACAAGGTAGAAAGACATACCTGATTATTGACAAGTGCATTAACGCGCTCCAACATTCCTTGCGTCGTCCATTCAAACGGGATGTACGGTTTCACCTGTCGAAAGACACCCCGATTACTTTCCTCTTCTTGACTAACCTGCATAACTTTTGGACTTTTAAGTGAATGCGAGACAAACGGGCAAGCGCAAAATACATGGAACAGTAACAGTAACAACTAAAAAAGCTGTAGGTGCCAAATGCGACTGATGTGAGTATGGCCCTCACTACTTCCCCCATTTACCTTCGTTGTCAGGATTTCTTTGATCGCACCTTCCACTTCGTCCATGTTGCTGATATCTACTGTGTATACGTACGGCTTGCCGATGAACTCTTCTGCGTACGGATGCTGGGATGACAACTGCATAAAGATAACACGAAATAATACACAAGAGAGTCGCGCGCTAGGATGGAATGCAGCTAGGAACAATCAGTTATCAATCAGCCGTCAATGAGTCAACATGTCAGGGCAATTGCTAGCGCTAAATTCGGATTTCTTATTCTAAACCAAATAAAATATCATTCCTAGACTTGTCCACCTAAATGTGTCTTTTTATCGTAAAATAGTGTTATACCAAGCTGTGTTCGCTCTAAAATAAGAGCATTTTCATCACAGCTCCAGAATAATTTATGCAAATTGCGCTAGATTATGGATCGCGCAAAATTGAAAATTTTTACACCGAAATCATGACTGGACAGCAAATCACTAATTTATCAATTTCTTAACTTAATTTATCAATTTCTTAACACAACTTTCTTGTTTAGAAGAACCGCGGTGGCCCGTGGTACCATCCACTAATTTATCAATTTCTTAACACAACTTTCTTGTTTAGAAGAACCGCGGTGGCCCGTGGTACCATACGCCAATCATAATTTTTATAATCGTGATCATAACGTTACACTGCGTAAAGTAGTCTGTTTTAATAAATAAGTCGTATGTGAAGCGCATTGATGAACATGGCTCGCAATGCTATTTTTGTCCACGAATTTCTTTTGCGCAAAACATCAATCCTGTCTATAATCAAGTGTAAAACTGGAGGATGGTCTGCTAATCATCTTTACCTTTCTTGCCGTTGGTTTTTCTTTAAAGAACGCCGTGTTGTCTCGGCTATGAGGCGGGTCAAGCTGGGGAAAAAACGGAATAATTTTGCTGCGAAGTCCTGTACTACAACGTATGGAATCGAAACGCATTACGCTCAAGTCTTTAGAAGACAAATCTATTTGGGCGAGATAAACGCGCGCGCTAAAGGTTAGAAACAATGGTAACAACAAGATATAATTTTCCTGGTAAGGCGTTCAGTACTTCAGAGATTGATAAGTCATGTGTTCATGTTTCAGCAACGTTTTTGCAACGCGTTTGGCTAACCCGAATCACAGGAACTTAAGGTTAAGTTTAATACCTTCTTCCGAATTTGAAGAGAAAGATTTTCCGAAATTAAAGAAAGTTCTTCCGATCGTCCCTCAAAGACTAGACTGCTTAGCAGACGCCCTTAGTGTCACGCACGCCCTTAGTGTCACGCACGGTCGTAGTGTCACGCATGCTCATAGCGTCAAGCACGCCAAAGGCTATCCAGATACAAGATCGTTTGAATTAGTAAAATAAACTTGGCATTGAGGAAAACGCTGTCCTATCGACCAGGAAAACGCTGTCCTATCGACGCTTTACCTTTGCATTGAGGAAATCGCTGACCTATCGACCGCTTTACCTTCGCATTGAGGAAATCGCTGACCTATCGACCGCTTTACCTTCGCATTGAGGAAAACGCTGCCTTGAGCGATTGCTTCCAGGGGTGCAGGTCCATCATATGGGAAACCAAGACCAACATACACCTGAAAAACGCACTTATATCAGTAATCAAACATGACAATGCATAACCAAGACAATTGAAACCCTTTCATCACCTTGACAGATCTCAGAAAGGCCTGGTAATCCCGGCCGTTCATGATACGGTGATTCTTAATTGATTTGGGTACTGCCGCCATTCTCTGAACAAAATAAGACAAGCAAATAAATAAATAAATAAATGTTTTAATGAAGGAATGAATGACGATTGATTGCTTTGCGCGCATTTTTCAATGAACCAGAATACCTTTCGCGCCCTTCAAATGCCTAATAAACCAGAATATACCGTTCGCGCCCTTCAAATGCTTAATAAACCAGAATACCTTTCGAGCCCTTCAAATGCCTAATAAACCAGAATACCTTTCGCGCCCTTCAAATGCCTAATAAACCAAAATACCTTTCGCGCCTTTCAAATGCCCAATAAACCAGAATATCTTTGGCGCCCTTCAAATGCCTAATAAACCAGAATACCTTTCGCGCCCTTTAAATTCTTAATAAACCTGAATACCTTTCGCGCCCTTCAAATGCCCAATGAACCAGAATACCTTTCGCGCCCTTCAAATGCCTAATAAACCAGAATACCTTTCGCGCCCTTTAAATGCCTAATAAACCAGAATACCTTTCGCGCCCTTCAAATGCCTAATAAACCAGAATACCTTTCGCGCCCTTCAAATGCCTAATAAACCAGAATACCTTTCGCGCCTTTCAAATGCCCAATAAACCAGAATATCTTTGGCGCCCTTCAAATGCCTAATAAACCAGAATACCTTTCGCGCCCTTCAAATGCCCAATGAACCAGAATACCTTTCGCGCCCTTCAAATGCCTAATAAACCTGAATACC
Source organism: Nematostella vectensis (assembly GCF_932526225.1). NCBI lineage: Eukaryota > Metazoa > Cnidaria > Anthozoa > Actiniaria > Edwardsiidae > Nematostella > Nematostella vectensis. The sequence goes on along the minus strand of NC_064035.1, from coordinate 907,409 downwards.
TTTCGCGCTCTTCAAATGCCTAATAAACCAGAATACCTTTCGCGAACTTCAAATGCCCAATGAACCAGAATACCTTTCGCGCCCTTCAAATGCCTAATAAACCAGAATACCTTTCGCGCCCTTCAAATGTCCAATGAACCAGAATACCTTTCGCGCCCTTCAAATGCCCAATGAACCAGAATACCTTTCGCGCCCTTTAAATGTTTAATAAACCAGAATACCTTTCGCGCCCTTCAAATGCTTAATAAACCAGAATACCTTTCGAGCCCTTCAAATGCCCAATGAACCAGAATACCTTTCGCGCCCTTTAAATGCTTAATAAACCAGAATACCTTTCGCGCCCTTCAAATGCCTAATAAACCAGAATACCTTTCGCCCCCTTCAAATGCTTTATAAACCAGAATACCTTGCGTCACTCACCGATCCCACTACTGTCCCATGGAGCTCCAAGTGCTTGGCCAACACCTTTAAATAGTTGTCTTTTCCCTGCAAACAAGGGAGGTAATTACCTTGCTGCTGGTGGCCGATAAAAGCCGTTTGCAGACGTCCTTCTGAGATGGCGAACAAGGCGACAATAATGCATAATATGATGGTTCCCAGACGGTTATCATATTACAAATGCCCTTTATCTCTTTTTTCAAGAGAGTCAAGAGCAGTTATGGCTGCTACGACTGACTAAATCTACGCTTCTTTCTATGACAGAAATGTTTATTTGGTTTAACCCATTGACACCTGGCTATTTTTAGCTGAATTTACAAAAAACTTTGCTTGGATGAAAAAAATAATTTTCTAATCAACCAAATGGATTCCAAAATTGTTTACACTGCTATTCTGTATCTGTTTGACCTGAATTTGATTTGTTTGGCTTTGGGGTAAAAAAACTGTCTGACTGTCGGGAGAGGTGTGTTTACTGGCCCTCCCCACGGATCTCCCAGAATGCTTTGCAATCTTTGCAAGTTGAGGTGTCAATGGGTTAAAGACGTTGTTGTCTCCCGAGCTATGAATTCAGAAATCTTGATTCCAATTTTCCCGCAAAATATGTTAAATACCTCTCTAATCTATGACACATTACTCGATTAGGTTTCATTTATAAAATATCAAAATGGGTTTCGGGGACCATTTTATTATTATCTGGTGGTCCTGTTCGGTAGTTGTTTTTTTAACAGATTTGTGCCACTGTCTACCGGGGCAAACAGTGCACATAAAAGACGGGTGTCCATTACCACTATGCACATAAAAGACGGGTGTCCATTACCACTATGCACATAAAAGACGGGTGTCCATTACCACTATGCACATTATGCACATAAAAGACGGGTGAACATTACCACTATGCACATAAAAGACGGGTGTCCATTACCACTATGCACATAAAAGACGGGTGTCCATTACCACTATGCACATAAAAGACGGGTGTCCATTACCACTATGCACATAAAAGACGGGTGTCCATTACCACTATGCACATTATGCACATAAAAGACGGGTGAACATTACCACTATGCACATAAAAGACGGGTGTCCATTACCACTATGCACATAAAAGACGGGTGTCCATTACCACTATGCACATTATGCACATAAAAGACGGGTGTCCATTACCACTATGCACATTATGCACATAAAAGACGGGTGTCCATTACCACTATGCACATAAAAGACGGGTGTCCATTACCACTATGCACATAAAAGACGGGTGTCCATTACCACTATGCACATAAAAGACGGGTGTCCATTACCACTATGCACATAAAAGACGGGTGTCCATTACCACTATGCACATAAAAGACGGGTGAACATTACCACTATGCACATAAAAGACGGGTGTCCATTACCACTATGCACATAAAAGACGGGTGTCCATTACCACTATGCACATAAAAGACGGGTGTCCATTACCACTATGCACATAAAAGACGGGTGTCCATTACCACTATGCACATAAAAGACGGGTGTCCATTACCACTATGCACTCACAAGCCAAAATCGAGAATCCTTGCCGTAGACGAGTCCAATTGGTTTCTTTCCCGGTGGAGGATCGAGAACAGGCTTTGTGATATTTGTAGGGGCTTCCACGACAAAACCAAGAAACGTGTTGTCTTGAGTATGTGCTGAAATTGGTAGAAGAATTAACATGTGTTTGTTCTTCAGACAATCTGTACTTCTGACCATCTGGGGCCGGTTGCACAAAGCCTGGATAAGTTTTATCCACCGGTTAAATCCTTATCAAGCGTAAAAAAGTTATCCGAGTGGCGTGATTCGGTTGCACAAAGCCCGAACAAAAGTTTTCCAACGGTTAAAGTTTTCCGGATGATAGAGGCCGGATAAAATCTTATCCACCGAATAAATGTGAAGAAAAAAGAAAATGGCGTCTTGCTTTCAAATTTTTTTGTCAGAATTTAAATTAATTTTAGACGCAGTGAAAGTTGAAACACATGCAAACGACGAATTTTACTGTTGGTAAATTTACAATGAACTACGAACTTACATGCAGTTTTGGCAGGACTGGAATCAAACTATATTGTCCGTTCTGTCTAGAAATGTGACTCCCAAAGACAGGAAGAAGCTAAACACTATCCCCTGTGATCATTCAATGATTTACATGCACTTTGCCTCGATAAACTGTTTGTTTTCTGGCACTTTTAGTAGCTTTTTCAACGGTCTCCATTTTGTTTGAAGGAAAAACAGCGAGCGCTTTGCATATTTACCATGGAAACGGGAAGCCATTTAGTGGCAAATGATGGCTATTCAGCGGATAGTAGTTAGTAGATAGTATCCAGTGTTCTATCCACGCTTTGTGCAACGCTATTTTATCCGCCGGATAACTATTCGCTGGATAGGGATTTTATCCGGCGGTTAGCGCCTATCCGGCGGTTAATTTAAATTTAAGCGGTCTGTAAATAGTAAATAGATAGTGACAGTATATACTTACGGAACATTGTCATGAATTGCTGTAAATGTAGGTTCTGGTGACCCCATGACGAAGTTTTCTTGGTAATGGGACGGTCAGGATTAAAATAATTAAACTGAGCCTCAGTACCAAACGAGTCGAGAATGCGAAGCCGGCATCTACAAGCAGAACCAATATTATTTATTAGAACTATGGCAAGCGCGCGTCACCATCACCGTCACCGTCATCGTCATCATTATCATCATCACCATCATCATCATCGCCATCACCACCACCATTATCATCAACAAAATCAAATTTTTTTCGTTTTTCCCGTTTTTCCTTTACCTGTATTGCGAGAAGTTAGGCCCGAGTTCTTTCTGCATAAATGCTAGTCCAACATAGTCCGTGAACACAAGGTCATATTCGTCCTCGCGTCTTTTACTTGGACAACTCTTTGATTTTGGGACACTTAAATGGCTGCGGCAGAAAAGCGTTCGGGATTAGTATTCTATTTATGTCGATATCTTATCTAATCAAACTTTTATCAAAAAAGCCTCAATAAACGTTTTACAAAAAGATCTTTATCATATCCGCGTAATATCTAATATTTGTTATATTATAACATGAAGCTCAAATCAGGGTGATTGCCTTTCCGAATTTTTTTATCAAATTTAATTTATTATCCTTTATTTCTTTTCTTCTCCCATTATTTTAGTGCAAAAAATATATATTTTCGCCTCCCAAATTCAATCGTTGAATGTCAAAGAAATTGCAGATTGAGCGATGCACAGGTTTTTTTTTCTGACCTAATACCTGCTAGGTTGACCTAATACTTGCTTGGTTGACCTAATACCTGCTAGGTTGACCTAATACCTGCTAGGTTGACCTAATACCTGCTAGGTTTAGCTAATACCTGCTAGGTTTAGCTTATACCTGAGCTAGGTTGACGTAATACCTGCTAGGTTGATCTAATACCTGCTAGGTTTAGCTAATAGCTGCTAGGTTGACCTGATACCTATTAGGTTGAGCTAATACCTGCTAGGTTGACCTAACACCTGCTAGGTTAACAAAATGCCTGGTAGGATGGGAGAGAATCTGTCATCTGTTTATACTTACTCCCTGAGCTCTTCCTTCCTGGTGCTGATGATGACTTGATGGCCAAGGATAGTAAGACACGCGATGACGTCACTCCACTGCACCAACTCTCCAAGCGGTGCGCCTGAGAACGCTTGACGAAACCAAGCTGGATTATTCGCGAATGATCCCATGTACAGGAAAATCTAGAGAAAACGCACAACAGAATATGACAGCCTAGTTCCAGGCGTCTTAGCGGGTTTCCTGTGGTTGGGTTAACTCGATTTTGAGATAAAAATCAGAAATAATGGTAGTTTAAAAGACCCCAGCGCGAAGGATGAATAAGCGCAGGGTAGAAAGGATGATTTACAAGGGTAGAGGGTAAATTTCCTTCTGTCTCAGTTTCTCACTTTTTTCGATATTAAGATGAGTTGTAAGACTTTGCGATATTTGCCGTGGTCGAATATTCAAATTCAAATGTCTGGCCGGTGCTGTCAGGGCTATCACGCTATTTTGTGAGTCGAGAGGTCATCACATTTTCATTAGCTGAAGTACAGAACGGGCTTTACAAGGATCAAATTTGGTGGAATACACGAAAAAGACTACCAAATTCCTAATAGAACTGCTTTAGTTTTCATATTTACCAGGGACTGCTTCGATTTGATTGTGCTAGGAAAAATGTAAAATCGCCACATCGCTAAAAGAAATATCAACTAAACGGGAACTGAGAGCGGTAAGATCGAAATGTATACATTGTTACAGCTCAGTCTAACGCACTGGCTTTCGAGGTTTTACCGATTAGGGCCGCAAATTCAATGCGTTTGCAATGATAGAATTCAATTGCCAGTTTTATTTTGCATTGTTCTTCGCCGGATTCCGATTCCTATTCCACTCCGCGCGCACGGCGGGGAACGTAGATTTCTCTAGCCTCGTCTCTCTACCAAGGGCTACTCCCTTGCTGTCAGCTCCATGATGCTTTGCGCGAAGACTCACACTTTCCAATATGGCGGACGCTTCATGCTGGCTTAGAGTAGCCTGGCAGATCCTTCACAAATATCTCCGTTTCTCCAAAAATACTGTTAATTCCACCAGCGATCAAAGAAAAGTGTGCTTTGAAAAATTTTCAGTAGTTTTTTAGTAGGTTTCGCTGCTTACATCAGAAAAATTCGGTTTGTCAGTTTTGGAGTAGATGGAGGGTTCAGAAGCCTCTAAAAACTGTCCCTTGAGGCCCAAAACCGTACCCGTTTGGCCGAGAAGCTAGTAGAAATGTGCAGCTAGTTGTAAAGAGCTTGATAACATGAGTACGCTGAAAGGAGACGCTGAATTTCCACGCTAACAACTTTAAAGTTCCTCCTTTCAAGGTGAGTGTGAAAGAGCTGTAATAATGTTACTGAAATTTCAACAGTGAATGGCCAACCCCATACACTACATATATAATGTAATATTGCTTACCTTTGCTTTTTTTTTTTTACAGAAACAAAACTAAAGACCATGATGGCTATAGGTTTTAGAATCCTACAGGACAGTTGTGAGATCAACAATAGGACTGCTATATGTCATTTGATGACATTGCCCTAGTTCTTAGAAATCAACTACATGACATTAAAGTAGCCTTTCCTTCTCTGAAAAAGAAACGTTCAGGGAAAGACTAAATTTCAAGCTGCCAGTCATAGGGAGTTTCATCTGGATTCCATATCTACTCTTAGTAAAGAAACACACACAAGACAGGTATCTGTCGCACAATTTTTGCTGTCTTTAATCAAATCTTAAAAAAAGATCTCTAAAGTACAATGCTTGATAAACTATATGAAAAGATAACTTATCTGATTGCAACGGATGCTGTTAGTTGACAAGGGTAAAGGTGTAACAATAAAGTTAAAACATAGAATGGTGAATTTTTTTCACATACAGTTTTTTTCATGAGGAAGCTTCAAAATAACGATCTACAAATGAAGTCTGATATGTTATTGACAATATTTGAATAAAAATATTTTGGTAACTCGCTTGAATTAGCCGATGGAAATGGATTCTTTGTGTGACCTGGCATTACGTGGGAGCATAAAACGGCTGCACGATTGGCCTTCTTTAGATTTGTTTGTTTTTATGAATGGGTCATTTTTGTAAATGTAAAATATGCAAAACTACATGGCCGTAGCAGGGGGTTTCCCCAAATAAAAAAATGTATAAAAAAAATGAGCATTAGGGGCATGGCTGTGCCCCCCGATATTGATGTACTGTGCATCACCCCCCCCCCCTACCTAAATAAATAATACATATTTTTTTCAATATATGTGCTCTGCACACAATATATTGTGAAATTTGTTGCAGAGCTTTACTTAAGTTATCATCTAACTAAATGGCATTCATGTGCATATTTGTAAATGATGTTTGGACTTCTTGGCTCGAATGTTGCTGTAATGACTTTTTGGCAGCAAATCTTGGTGACTTATAACCGGTGAGAAAATGTGGTATTTCTTACTCTGCAAAAAAAAAAAATAATAATAAAAACAGTAAAATAAAACAGTAAGTTTCAGAATGAAAGGGATGGGATGTCTATATAAAATACCTTACACATTTTTTTTCGCAGCATAACAGCTGAATGGTTGGCTATGTTTACAATGAATTTCAAATAAATATAAAAATATATTCCATCTTTACAGTGAGAAAGTTCTTCAGTCGATTGATATCAATGTATAAATCATTAGTCTCAATGGCTGGTAATCACAGAGTGTTGGGGCCTTAGATATACATAATATCTCACATAGCAAAGGCAAAATGCATGAAAGTTGGATTCAAACTCTGTGACAACAATACCATGAATGGGTTTTGACAATGCATTGAAAGCTACACAAGGGATATAACTTCCAAGTTCCTTGTATGCTTTAACGAAATTTACGTGACACTGTCAATAATCTGTCGAAAAGAAAGAAGCGTTGTTTGAACTCTACTAGAACTCAAGTCGAGTCGCAAAGTGCGAATTTTAGTTTTCGGAAACTTTACTAAATTGGTGTCTTTAGCTACAGTGCGATGGTTTATAGCTACAGTGCGATGGTTTATAGCTACAGTGCGATGGTTTATAGCTACAGTGCGATGGTTTATAGCTACAGTGCGATGGTTTATAGCTACAGTGCGATGGTTTATAGCTACAGTGCGATGGTTTATAGCTACAGTGCGATGGTTCATAGCTAATTTATGAAAAAAGTAACATTTCTCATTTGGAAGATTACGTAAAACTGTTTTTCTTTGTGCCAAACATGATGATGCTCTCATAACAAGGGATTCGATCGAGTAGTCAAATTTCGGTAAGTATCCTCTCAAATATTGCCTATTTCACGCAGAAAAACAAAATATTTTTCATATCTTTTAAAATAATTATTAAAATAAACGTACCTTTACAGCTTTGATGATAGAAAAGCATGTTTTCTAGGGCTGCCAAAAATGACGTCGCTTCAGTCAAAGGGACAGACGCCATTTGTGGCGAGAGCAGAAAGGGCCAGTGACGTCATAGCCATGTAGAGCGTGATAGGGCCGCCGAGAAGCAAAGGGAAGTGGCTTAGATTTCTCAGCTCTTTCTGGGCCGATCGCCGATGTGTGTATACATTTTTCTATAAAGTTCCCTTTTTGAATTTTTTTAATGCAGTATTAGCAGTAGCGAAATGTATCCGGTTGATGTGTTACCAAAAATTCAATCCATCCTATGATTTAAAGGACTCCATTATTTCTCGAAGTATCAAGCATTGTTGTTTGCAGGTTTACCTTTTTGACAGGGTGTTCCTCAACTGGGTGGTTCTTGCCAAGAAGAGATTCAAGTCCGTTTATCCACAACGGCCACATTCGCTTAATCCTTTGCCTCATCCAGCGCCAATGATCTTGTTTCATTCTGTCCATCAAATTGTGGTTTGCACGCTCCAAGAACGCCTACGAGTAAAAAACACTTGAAAATGTTAAATGAATTTTCCCCATTTCGCGCTGCAGAATAAATGCTACGGGCTAGAAGATTGCACCACTATACTTCCGGTCGACCGCTAATAACAGGTAGGCCGACGGAACTTCAACAGCTGACAAAGTAGTCTATTAAAATCCGCGCTATTTAGGCGGCCACCCGCTATAAATTATCAGTCCCAAACTTGAAGAAACTACCAGCAGAACTTCAATCGACTGGAAGTAAACTGGTGCAATTGTTACAGGTTAGTGAAAAAAAACGAATTGCAACAATTTTTTTGGCATTTTAAACAATTGAATTTGCTAAGCAAAATGTTTTGGATAAATTTATTTGAAAATAGGTAGAGACGGACTAGCTCCGGTGTACTTGTACCTTTTTTCGTCTGGCCGGTGCATTTTGTGGGAGTTTTCGTCGGGCTGGAAGGATAGGACACCAAGCCTCAACCTAAGATATATAAAATAAAAACAACATAGAAAAAGATATCGCGTGTTCCTACCACTTAGCACAGGGAGCTCACCTCTACGGTTTAAATAAAGTTATAATTTTTTTTCAGCTTTGCGTTGCTGTTGATTTAGTGCGTGTGTGCGTCTCTTGTCTACTTTTTCGGCGCTCGGTTCTTTCTGGCGCTCTCTCATTGGTTAGCGGTCTAACCGCCGTCTCGTCTGTGAAATGGCTTCCATGTCACGACATACCTAGTAAAGAGACAAGGGATGAAACTCTTTTTACCCGCCCTAGAAAACACGCCAGAAAAAAAAATATCTTTAGCTCGAATTCATCGGCCAAAAAGATCGTATAGCTATAGAAGAAAGATGTCATTTTAAGCTAGCGATGTTAAAAAATGAATAAACACGTTCTCATGTCCACAATAATGCATCTCGCAAACCTTATATTCTCTGGCTATATTCTGCCGTTTTATCCGAGGCAGAGGTGGACGGAAGTAGATGAATCAAAGCACCTTTTACTTCCGTTTGCATACTAATAAGCGAATCGCGCCAGCCCATGCTTGTTTCGCTCGCACTAAGACACGCGGGAAAAACACTTCAAAGAAAAATATCTAAGTCTTACACTTCTCTTTGTTTCTACAAGTTGTCTTTTATTCGAATTTTTTCTATGGAATATATTTTGTGACTATTTTTAAAACTATTCCTGTGCCCTGAATCCTTGCGTATGAGGAAAATGCGAAGAAATAATATTATCAACAATCAAAACTGTTATTTACCAGCTGACGATGTCGAATGCTGAAGCCATTTTCAAAGATTTTGCCGGTTCTATTGCCGTTGAGTTTTTAAAGGGTGACGTCACTCTTTAAAACCACTTCCGCTCATTTCACTTCCGTCCACCTCTGCTCAAGATTGATTTGATTTATTATTACTCCTATAGGTAGCTTTCGCTAATACTAGGAGACCGATTCCTCGGTAAGTAAGCACTGTCACTGGGGGTGGTCACTGCCAGAGGGTTTATTGCGTCACCAGTGGTTCTTTTACGTCCCTTCGGTTCAGGTTAATGTAGTGCAGCTTGAAGAGACGGGACCTCCGGTTTAGTGTCCTTATCCGAGAAGACTGGAAACACGGGAGAATAACTTCAACTCACTTGTGACAAATTCGATTCAAGGCAGGAACCCGGAAAAAATCCCCAGTTTGAGCCAGGATTCGAACCTGGGCCACAGCGGTGAGAGGCCGACGCGCTAACACACTAGGCCACCCGTGCTTCCACCCACCCGTGCTTCCACAAGACGCTAACGGCAGAAACTTTAGCGAGAGTTTTATCCCTTGTCTCTTTTTACTAGGCATGCCGTGACACGGAAGCCATTTCGCAGTCGAGACGGCCGTTAGACCGCTAACCAATGAGAGAGCGCCAGAAAGCACCGGGCGCCCAAAAAGTAGACAAGAGATACAAACGAACACACACACACACACACACACACACACACACACACACACACACACACACACACACACACACACACACACACACACACACACACACACACACACACACACACACACACACACACACACACACACACACACACTAAATCAACAACAACGCAAACCTAAAAAAAAACAACTCTAACTTTATTTAAACCGTAGATTCAAACCGTCCCTGTGCACTTAGGTAAAACGATGCACGGATATGCATTTTAGCGGAGCTCCTGCGGAGCCCCATAGTCATACGAAAGTGGTATATATAGCTATATATAAAGTCCCCGTGGTCACAATGGGATTCCTGTGGATTTTTCGTCTCTGATTGGTCGAAAATTGAATGGCGCCAAAGTAGGAACGCGCGCGTACAGAAAAATATTTTTTAGCGGGGCCAGCGCGGCCCCATAAGCCCCATAGGTATAGAAATGGTCGCTAGGCGACTCAGTTTTTGTGGTCAATGATTGTCACAAGCTGCCAGCCAGCCAGCCAGCCAGCCAGCCACCCGCGATCTGGCTCGGCACAGGCCTCCAGAGCGCGCAAAACAATATGGCGGATGAGTATTTCTGCCCCCCTCAAAAACACACAAAAACTGACTGCAGAAAAGCCAAGAATTGTCGAAAAAGAAGTGCTTGAAAAAAACATGATTCGTGGGAATGCTAACCACGGATATGAATTATGTGCAAAAGACTGTGTAAAAGCATGGTTGAAAGTTTTGAACCTTTTTCATTGTTGAATTTAATTTACTTTAAGGTAATTCCCTTGAAATAGTTCTACAACCCAGAATTTTTTAAAACTTGGCATAAACAACATTGAAGTTAAGGGCTTTAAAAATTCTAATAATAAATGGGGGTACCGACCTCGTTTTCACAACAGAGGGGCGTAGAGTTGACTTGTTTTTACTGATCGCGCAAGGAAAAATCCCAACTCTTAGTTTTCAAAAAGAGTGCCGATCTCCTAAACAATAACCCGTAGTAGCTAATGTTCAAAACAAATCACATTTTAAGAGATCGCACTAAAAGACATTGTTTTCGCCACTATTCGTACAGTAAAAAGCGACATTTTGAAGTATTTTTGTGGCTTTTAAGAGAAATAACAAAACTTTTACAACCCAACCTTTTTTCTTCTTTCAGTATATCATTTTTCCGTATATATTTAACTATTTGAGCAAATAAAAAATTGGGGTAACCGACTTCGTTTTTCTGTCAAAGCGATTTTAAGTAAAAAACGCGCGCCTTTCGCTGTGTTTGTTTTTTTTTTTGTACAACTGTGGCGCGCGCGCGCACTTAATACCGGAAAATTCGAACAAACAGCGCGCGCCACTATGCGCGGAAGGGGTGCGCAGTGCAATTCGAGGGAATTACCTTAAGTACTTACCTCAGGGAATAAATATTCTAGGCTGTATTTATCAAATTCGGTCTCTAAATCTGCCATTTAACATCTATCATAGAAAAATTATAACTACTATTCATGAATGAATTGAATATAAGTTACAAGAGCTGTCAACTCTGTCACAAGATTTTGGACCTCATCATAAACATAATTTTTGTGAAAATGTTCAAACAAACATGCTCGTTGATCAAAAAGGATAAAAAAAACTTCTAAGAAGAACCCCCAAAACAGTTATCAGAAGCTTGTGTTGTTGTGATCTCTTTTGAAATGTTTATAACTCATGAATGAATGATAAACATTAACTAGCCTTTTCATTTTTGTTCTGTACAGTATACTTTTATACAAGTACAATTTAATAGTTCTGAAGTTCACAAGGATTGCTCAAAGCTATCATTTTGGTACACTCTTTTTTATATAAGAACGTCTAATTTTTAGTTGAGGCTGGGCCGTTTTAATTTTTGGAGCATTTCGAGGCTCAAAATGTTCTTAACGATGTTCTTAAATTCTAGTGTATAAAAATATAGTACCTAATGAATTATTAGGAAGAGAATTATACAAATGATCAAAGCAATAATATTTAAGATTTGATTCTGCATTTTAGAACGCATCAAAACAATATTTTGCTCTCAGCCTGCGCATTTTCTTAGCATGTTCTTTAGATTTGTTGAAATCTCAAGCTGGAAGTTCTTATAAAAGCGATCCAAGCGATTTCGTAAACCTTGCTTGGGTGATACGAGAATATTATTCAGATAAACGTAAGAATAAAGATTGTATCTTCTGTACTATGGAAACTATAAACATTAGTCCAAGCGCATTTTTATAATTATTTTAGACTTAGTATTATCCTTAAATCTTATTATCTATATTATATGATTAACTATTTTTTGTTAAATTTTACTCGATGTAAATTGCGCAATGCAATAGTTTTGAAATAAGCTATCTATCTATCACACTTGTGGTAGTCTCAGAAATTGTAAACAGCTCTTGGATATCTAATCCACAATTGTTGTACTTCATAAATAAGAACAATAACTTTGGGGTTTCCTTGCAGGCAGTGCCTAAATATATCTAGTACCGTAGCTCCGAGTGGGTGTACGAAAAGAGTAAAGGAAAGTGTAAGGAAAGTTTAGTAAAATCAGCTGTGTTCTGTAATTACTTGGCCCTGCTCCGCAAAGCACCAGTAACTAACTATTCGGACCTTTTGGCTATTGGCCCTTTTGACTTGGTTGGTTCTAAGGCCTGAACCACGAACATAGGGGTGGTTTACAAATTGTATGTACCCTGTGCCCCATCTTTTTAAAGCAGTTAGTACATCACGCACCTCACTCAGATAGATGATTATGGAACACATGTCAAAGGGATCCACTTTGTGTTCTTCAACGATACACAAATATTGGTCTTGCCAACGAGATTTCATCCACTACAGAAGGCAAAATACAGGATGTGGTAAAAGGTTGATTTTGACCGTTTGATCGTATATTATTTTGAAAATACTTTTATTACCCACCCCACCCCCTAGAAAAACTATTCATTACAGGCTTTTCGACAGAAAGGGTTTCACATCACGTGGGAGTTCTATAAGCAATAAAAGGAAAATATCTTTTGGGGATTTGATGAAGAATACCTGAACTTTTTCGTCGCAAAATGGGTACTGCCAGTCATGCACCACCTCACACGAATTGTTCTCTGCAAAGTAAAGGCTTGAGTTGCACTAAAGTATGAGTACGAGCTATTATAATATTATAAGTGTGAGATTTATACGATTTATATTATATACCCTAGCGCGGGGTCCAATTGCCTTGTTCACTTTTCGCTACTATTGCAAGAACATAAAATAATTCGGAAATTACGTACATCGCCGACACGATAAGCAATTAGTTGACAGCGTTTTTTTTTTTTTTTTACTTAAAGCCTTTACCGAACCCTAAAAGTACTATGCTCAAAACATTTTCAACCATTCAATGATGAAACGTTAAAAATCACAATAATATGTTTATATTAGTTCAAAAGTCCTTGAATCAATGTGGGATGGCTATTAACACGATTATTAATATTTCAAACGCGCCAGTGCCCCTCTAAGATGTACTTACTTGCATTCTTGCTGCTTGCTATTCTGCTGCTTTTTTCCATTTTGTCAAGACGATATTCTATCAGATCTACTCTGGAATCTGTAACATAGAGATTAGGGATATGAGTTTCGAAGCCAGCCTTGTGGTAGCACACTCTCGGTCGACATTGGAAGCCGGCCGGTAATTTACCGTCCACACAGTGAAGCTAACTCTCGACAGTCATGATTTTTAACATCTTTAAGCAGTCTTTGTATATCTACTGGCGCTTTTTCACAGACAGTCATTTGCATCATTTTTTGCGATATATAATGCAATGATTTATTTTCATAGTCTTAGTACCTATGCCCACATAACTCTTGCGTTGATTATCCAAAAGTTTTAACGTCACTTCTATTTTCTGCAGTCGACCTAAAAGATTGTTCATGCGACCATCTGAAAAAAATACACGACATTATAATGAGACTGTGAAAATTTAATCAAATCTAAATTTGAAAAAAAGTTTATACAAGTTATCAAAGATACCATCAAAGATGGTAGTTACCGCTAATCAACAGGTCTGTGGAGGAGGGAAGGCGTTCTTGAATCTGTTTTTCAATTTCGTTGACACGTTTTTCAAGCTGTCCATTTCCTGGTGGGTGACATAACATTCAAATTCGTCTTTTGTTTTAGTCTTTACGGTCACAGTTAAAAATAAAAAAATAAAAAAAATTCGGACCTACCTATCTCGGGGTGCTCTCTTTCCATCAGACGTTCTAGCCGTCTCAGCCGTTCTTCGCTATCACTCTTTTTCTCCTCTATAGTGAAATAAAACTAGATAAATATAACTTGGTTTGACGAAATAATGATTCCCAGCAACAATACCAAACAGGGTAAATCTTTTCCGTAACAATATGACCATTAACTCGGCTGAAAAAAATGGGTTCTCACTAGAACACAAGCGCAAGATCAATCACGCAAATCAAGTGAGAATCGGTCAAACACAAGCGCAAGATCAATCACGCAAATCAAGTGAGAATCGGTCAAACACAAGCGCAAGAACAAGCACGCAAAAAATATAAAATAAATGCCGCCCCAGAGAAAAAGATTTACCTCACCCCCTCCCCCCCAAAAAAAAAATAAATAAATAAAATAAATGGGGATGACCTTACCAACTTTACTGTTATATTGCTCGCTCAGGAGTAAGTTGTAGTTGAAAAATAAAATAAGGAGAAACAGGAAGCCAGCTGCGGCCACGTACTTGACGGTCTGACATTTTGACATTGGCCGGACAGACATGTTATCTTTGTCTAGGTATCTGGGTGATATGGCCAATCCATACTACTCCCTAACAGAACCCCTAGAAGACAGAACTTATGTTAGTACATATCGTGTATACACCCTGCACCTAGTGGCCTTTTTTTATTACAAAACTATTCATAACAAATTGCATCTGACTTTTCACGGTGAGTCGTGCACTTAAATAAGACTTTACAGAACAAGCTTCAACAAGGGATCACATACACATTGAGCAATAAAATGACACACTGCACCACACAGGCTGGACCTAGGGACCACCTGCACAGTGAGCCATGCACTATCACACTGCACCACACAAGCTGTACCTAGGGACCACCTGCACAGTGAGCCATGCACCTACACACTGCACCACACAAGCTGTACCTAGGGACCACATGCAGAGTGAGCCATGCACTAACACACTGCACCACACAAGCTGTACCTAGGGACCACATGCAGAGTGAGCCATGCACTATCACACTTCACCACACAAGCTGTACCTAGGGACCACCTGCACAGTGAGCCATGCACTAACACACTGCACCACACAAGCTGTACCTAGGGACTACCTGCACAGTGAGCCATGCACCTACACACTGCACCACACAAGCTGTGCCTAGAGACCACCTGCACAGTGAGCCATGCACTATCACACTGCACCACACAAGCTGTTCCTAGGGACTACCTGCACAGTGAGCCATGCACTTACACACTGCACCACACAAGCTGTACCTATGGACCACCTGCACAGTGAGCCATGCACTATCACACTGCACCACACAAGCTGTACCTAGGGACCACCTGCACAGTGAGCCATGAACTAACACACTGCACCACACAAGCTGTACCTAGTGACCACTTGCACAGTGAGCCATGCACTAACACACTGCCCCACACATGCTGTACCCAGCGAACGCTTATGCACAGTGAGCCATGTACTAACACACTTCACCACACAAGCTGTACCTAGGGACCACTTGCACAGTGAGCCATGCACTATCACACTGCACCACACATGCTGTACCTAGGGACCACCTGCACAGTGAGCCATGCACTAACACACTGCACCACACAAGCTGTACCTAGGGACCACCTGCACAGTGAGCCATGCACTAACACACTGCACCACACAAGCTGTACCTAGGGACCACCTGCACAGTGAGCCATGCACTAACACACTGCACCACACAAGCTGTACCTAGGGACCACCTGCACAGTGAGCCATGCACTAACACACTGCACCACACAAGCTGTACCTAGGGACCACCTGCACAGTGAGCCATGCACTAACACACTGCACCACACATGCTGTACCCAGCGAACGCTTATGCACAGTGAGCCATACACAGGGTTCGCCTGTATTGCGTTACATTATTGTTTCATGGTAGGTCAGCTTATCTCAGCTAATAAGCGTGTCATACATTATATTATATAACGATAAAATGAGTTCGAAGCCAAAATAGTAAGGCCGTACTTCCTAGTTATTATTTTAGCTTTGTATCTGACTCATATCCAGATTACATAAGTGTTCGTACCAAATATTGTCTAGGATAATAGACACAAAATGTAAATAATACATCTTTCATGTCAACTAGACATCGCGCTCAAGCTTATGTCCTCAAGGTCAATTATGTCAAGACGTGGAGACGAAAAACTAATAAAAATGAATACACGGGTAAATATTACTCAAGATACTGTGAGCCACGCGAGCCAACATACATGTAATAGAAGACAATAGATATGTTTACTAAATTGCATGTTCTAGTGCTACAAATTCGGTCTACGTACGACAAACACTGTATGCGACGGAAATACCGCTATTTCTTTTCAATCGTCGGTTAGAATACCATCCACAAAATTGTAACTTTCCAGTATAATTAGTTTTATTTTCAAATTTCTATATGAATACATTTATATTAACTTAACACGTGTGTATTTATTCTAAGCGCGAAACTTCTTCGGCTCCAATGCAAATTTACCGTGAAATCGGTATGTTAAGTAAATGTTGATTTCTTCAAGTTCTTTCATAAACATAAACAACTGTTTGTTTTTATACCATCAAACTGACATATATATATATTCTTTGAATAATATTCTTTTAATAGTAACTAGATCTTGTTTTCGCTTAAAATCGTTCGATCGGAAAGAGTTTGCTCGGCGAGCGGCCAACCATTCCAGTAATAGTTGAGTCACGAAAGCGACCAAATGGCTTTAAAAACCGATGTAAATCATGTTATTTGGATAACCGTAATCCTACATGTAAAACATTCATAGTGGATGTAAAAGGGCAAGTACTTGCGACAATATATCAAGATATTTGAAACCGAGCTCATGAAAGTTATGAAATATGAGCTGGACGTTTTGCTTTCTTTACCAACTTTAGCTACTAGCCTTTCGAGACCAATTATTCTGACCTTTTCAATGTCCAGTTCACACGCTGTTACCCTTTGTTACATAGGTTTAGCAGGATACGTCAATCAGAAAGTGTCGAGAACAATTTTGACAAGCTCCTCGTTGAAACCAACGGCTTATTGGCATTTTTTACGGGAGAGCTATTCGGATGCTGCGTGACGTTGTGTGACGCGATTATGATAGCAGCTCTTGTCACACCAACCCACCCGTGACAACGCGATTTTGATAGCAGCTCTTCTTCACACCAACCAGTCAACAGAAGATGCATAATGTAAGCAGCTGTTGGCCTTCGTCTAACGGGCCTTGAATATATCTTTTACTAATATGTATTCTCAAATTAGACTCTTTCTGTTTTATAAAGAATATTTTTTTTATGTAAATAATTGACGAGCGTTAAGTGACGCACCGTAGTGGTACAACAAACACGATGGCGCATCCCTCAGCAACCTCCTCGCGACCACGGGGACATAATCGCATAGTTTAGCGCCTTATGTCTCCGTTATTGACGCCTTGTTAGCCTTGTCCAAAAGGCGTCTTGTGACAGCCCCCTTTTGTCTAGCGATTTCGCGAGTCAGCGGCTACACGTAGGCTACCTGTTGTCAAACATTCTGTGCAACTGTTCAAGGGCACCCAACGGCCATTTTCGGTCAAATATCTGTTCGGAAGCAAGGTCACCTACGGATTTCGCGGTCGGTCTAGAAATGTATACTTTTTTCGGAATTTGTATTTCTAGATCACCTATGTTTCTCGTGTTTATTGTGTCTCAGTAAACATGCAGAATCTACAGTACCTTATTTTCCGAGGTAAGAAATAATTTGTTGGCGGCTTCCTAAAACAAATGTGCTAAAATATAAACTTTACATATCCAAAAACTATTTAATAATGCTGACAGCAGGACTAAGGCAAAAGACACTAGTTAAGATAATACTAAAATGAATTCCAAACTATTAAAAAACTTTTTGTATCGATCCATAGTGATATTACAAAAATCGCTAATTTAATCTGTGTTAGAAGAGATTTTAGCAAAAAAATTTAGAAAAGACCTTAGGTTTATTATTATTCTTGGAGAGAGGTCCTGGACCAACCAGCAAGAGAGCTCCGAACCGAAATATCCTGAAAAGGATTGCGTTAAAATAATGTTAGGGCCTAACCAAGGCCTACACTACATAAACAGCACGTCAGGAGAAAATGCCGTTTTGCCGTTTAGCAAGAAATGGCAAGAATATACGATTTTCTCAAGACTCGCCTTAAAAATCTGCTAATTTTACTAAATATGAATCCCCCGTCCTTTTACGTTAAGAAGTCAATCGATAATTTTACGATTCGTGGCACAAATGATTATGTGTTCCGGGATGGAATGTCTAAAACATCCATTTCTTATCATTTATTGTATTTATAAAGAAGCGAAATAGAAATTACCTCGAATGACGTGTTTCATAAAAGAAAGCAATGAGTGTTTTAGCTATAACCGATAAAAATGTCCATGTTAACCGGAAGATATGTCAAAATCTTTTATTTGTCAGTATCTGTTACATTTAAAAAGGAGCGAAACAACAATTGTTGAATGTATAAATTTATACCGTTCCGGAGTTCAAATAGGAATGTATAAATTTATACATTCCTTTTTGAACTCATTCCTTTTTGAAACTCCGGGACTGTATAAATTTATACATTCCTTTTTGAACTCCGGGACTGTATATATTTATTCATTCCTTTTTGAACTCCGGGACTGTATAAATTTATACATTCCTCTTTTGAACTCCGGGACTGTATAAATTTATACATCCCTTTTTGAACTCCGGGACTGTATAAATTTATACATTCCTATTTGAGCTCCGGGACTGTATAAATTTATACATTCCTATTTGAACTCCGGGACTGTTTGGGATTGCATAAATTTAAACCTTCCCTGGAGGGGTATTTTTATTCTTTTATAGACAATTGTTGTTTCGCTCCTTTTTACATGTAAAAAGACCCAAAAAATCCAGTCTCCTCAAAATTTAGGACTCCCGCCAAGAAAAGCCTTAGGAACACAAAATGTGTTAAGTGACCTTGAAATGCGGGAGTATCTTTACTTAATCGTGCTTTAGTGTTATTTTTACTGTATCTTTAGGAACTGAATCGTTGAAGGATCGAGTATGGCCATTTTGTTATGAATGGTAAGGGTCGAATATCAAATTTTTGTAAAAGTAGAGGAAATTGAAATAACTGAAGGGCTCTCAAAGGAGTAAGTTACGGACATGTGAAAAAGTAACGAAATCCATTATGTTGAAAAGGATCCAAATCCATGTAACAATCCCTTGATTTCGGCTAAAATAGAGCTAATGTCACTCCATTTTCGCCAATTTTAAATAAAATACCCCAAACGGCAAAACGGCATTTTCTCCTGATGTGGTGTTATGGACTATTCAGAATACTGGACTGGACCTGCTTATTGTGTTCGCTGCCATTTACTCTCGAGGAATCTGAAAAAGGGGGAAAGAGGTGAATCTGATGTAAATCGATGTAAATCGAGGTAAATCGATGTGCTCGATTTATTTAACAACTAAAAATGCTCGGTCTCGCATGAAAACGAGGGCTCGGGGGCCCTCGAGCTTATCCACTCAATCCCACATTTAAAATCACATACACCTATTTCAATAAAGGTTGTCAGTGCAAATGGCGATTGGCAAATGGCAGTTCTACGACCGAAAGTAACCATGCGTCTCGAAGAATATGGATAAATCAAAACAATTATCTATTAAATGTTACAAATGCTTGGCTCTGACATTGCCGGTATTTATTTAACACCTTTAATTCTACGAATAATTAGGACCCATTAGCCATTTACCATTTGCCATTCGCCATTTGCACTGACAACCCTTTGTGAAATAGGTGTAAACCCGTAACGGACCACGGGTGATCGGGAATTCCCTGTTTTCGGTGAGCTCAGCGGCCGTGGAACATGCTCGTTAATATTCAATGAACAACCTGCTTGGCTATTTTCACTCAATAACATAACCTCCTAGCGAAATATTCCGGATGGACTTAGCTCTGAGAAACGTGACAAAGAACGTTAAACTAATAAGCGGAATCTTAATGACATACACAATGATCAGACACCAAGTTTAGACATTTGGGCGCGCCAGAAGTGAGGCCATCAAACATGGATAGGCTAAAGATCAATCGTGAACTGTTAGTCTACAAAGCGTTCTATTTCTTCTTCTTGAGTGGATTAGGCGCACTTTTCCCATATCTACCCGTGTATTTCCGTCAAATGGGACTCCCAGCCAGCAATGTCGGGTTACTGATCGGCTTTAGACCGATCGCGCAGTTTGCAAGTGCGCCATTCTGGGCGGTAATGGCGGATAAGTACCGCAAACGCAAAGCGATTCTAATTATGTCTGCGTTGGCATGGTTGATAATGACTCTGGCTTTAGCATTTGTCGAGCCCACGCATGAGATCTGTGAAGTTCGCAAGGGAAACTCTTCCGATTCCCACTTTGTTAATTATACGAAGATAAAGACGGGGTTCTTTAAGCGTTCTGTGGTCTCTTCGGCAGTTAGCGCAGAATATCGCGTTGCTGAAAATGAAGTCCAGGCTAGTCCCGACCTAGTTGTAGTTCCATTGAAGCCTGATTTTCAGTCTCATCAGTCAAGGAGACTATTCACAAATAACACAGCAAATGACAATACAACTACAAATGGCTCGCCAAGTGAACATAAAGAAATGATAAACCAATTGGTTGTCGCGACTAGAAAGACAACTTACAGCCGTCACACTAATCCAAGCAACGATGAACGTACTGGCCACAGCTCTCACATTGAAAAGACAAAACTAACTGATACGGTTGATAATGGACGGAAATATTTTGAAATGGGGACTGCAACTTACAGCAGTCACACCAATGGAAACAATGTGAGCTATGTCACGGATATTGCGAATTCTCGAAGACAAAGAAAGATAACCTACAGTAAAAGCAAGCAATTCGATCAAGTCCTTACTACTTTTGAAAATTCTAGCAGAAATAGAGTCAACGATACACTAACTAATAACAATAACACACGTAATAATACAGAGAGAACGATTACACCGGCTAAAAATACGGGTACCATTATAATCAATGCAAACAAAACTAAAGATCAACAACATACTAGTACTAGACGCAATAAATTAAGATCACAACCAGATTTAGTTGAATTCTCCAAAGAAAATTTCGCAAGCAACCTTGATGAGTCTTATGATGGTCCGTTTTCTTTTTCTGGAATAAGCGGTGAGCTACCGAATAAGGAGAACACAGTGATGTGGGGTGCATCTAGTTCAAGGATCTTGAACAAGGTGGCTAGGAAAACAAAGAAAGAGTCAAACTATCCAAAAGTTTGGAGCTCGGCAGATCTTAAAAAAAGAGGCAAAAAGGACGGTAGCAACGTCGAAGCCGATAACAAAGCGGTTGGTATACGTCATTTCTCCGAAATGATCAAGAGCATTTCCCAAGAGCTGGAGGTTTCTGGGGATGCTGGCTCGGCGTCAATGTTTGCTTATTTTCCGGCACACAAGCTAGCAAATATGCTATTAAAGCACAAGGACGATTCAAAAAGCGTCGACAGTCTTCACCATAACACCATCGAGAACTCTAATAAGAATGTAATTCATCATAGTGTGAAGGATATCTTGACTGCTGTAAACTCAGCGCAGGATGGCTTAACTGGTTCATCCAGCTTGCACGCTCTCGCTGAAAAGGTACAGCTGAGTGATGATAGAAGTGTGCACGGTAATAATGAGCAAGTTGGTCTTGGAGAGTCTGCAAATGGTGACCTCGTTGGAAGTTCCTATACTAACACGAAGATGTCTACCAGTGGAAACAACCCCAAAGTTTATAACCCTCGGAACTTCCATGGCAGTGGTCTCAATATCGGTGAAAGTAGCGGTGATCCTGAAAAGCTAAATGATTCCCCAAGTATTACCCTCGATGAGCCGCCAAGCAGCCCCACGCAGGAAGTGTCAAAGCAGGAGTCTCTCATATTTATGGTGAATTTGACCAAGTCAAATCCTAATGAGCTCGGAAGAATTTTCACTATTCTCCTTGTGCTAATTGTGGTGGGAGAATTTTTGGAGTCTCCTTGTGTGACATTAGCTGATGCTTCCTTGCTTGAAATGCTGGGAGAAGAGCGGAGATTCTACGGGAAACAGAGATTATGGGGCTCTGTAGGTTTTGGCATATTTTCTTTCGTCGTCGGCGTTCTACTCGAGCGGTCTCAAACCCTTATCTGCGGTTACAAATACACTGACTACATGATCTGTTTTTGTTTCTTTGGAATTCTGATGCTTCTAACACTGTTAGTATCTTCAGGGTTCCAGTTTAGATATTTTGAGGTTAAGACTAACACCACGAGTGCTGCTATAGCCGCACTGTGTAACGTCCATTACGGGTCGTGTATGATAGCGGCGTGCATTATGGGCGTGAACTATGGTATGTGCCATAACTTCCTGGTCTGGTTCCTTGAAGACCTTGGAGCAAGTAAGACCCTTATGGGGATTGCGATTATTTCGCGCTGTTTCGCAGATACTCTTACATTTTACGTGGCCGGGACTATTATTAAAGCACTTGGACAGGTTAGGATCATGATTGCGGTCTTGTTATCGTACGCGGTTGTGTTCCAGGCGTACACGCTGCTCGAGAATCCTTGGTATGTCATTCCTGTTGAGGTGTTAAATGGCGTCACTTATGCGCTTGCTTGGTCAGCCTGTACCTCGTATCTGGTAGGCGCGGGTCCACATGAGGCTGTCACTACCATACAAGGTTAGTAATGGGAGGGTCACTACTATATAAGGGGTTGGTCCATATAAGGGGTTGGTCTATATGGCAGATATAGTTTTTTTTGCTATAAAATTGCCTATCAAACAAGACCGATGAAGACACGACTAATACTCGAGAGTTCTGAAATCGTGAATAACTACGCAGCCTGACAAGACGAGCGGTTCAATTCTTCTTTTTATGTACTCGTTCTTCGATACCTAAAAACGGAAAATCTGTTTCTTAGACAGGTATGAGAAGGCAGCGATCAGTCGGCACCACCTGATTCCGTATAAGCAAAAATGGCTGTTACAATAGAGTGTCCTTTCTGTCTGTTTACTGTTTTCTTTTATCCCCAGGCATACTCCAAGGCGTGTACTGGGGCCTGGGTACTGGTACTGGAACGATTGCTGGTGGCTACCTCATCCATCACCTAGGCCCAGTCTCTGCCTTCCGCCTTACTGCAGTACTCAGTCTGCTTATGGGAGTGCTCTTTTGCGGGGTACAATGGAAATGGACGCTTGACGTTATCCCTGTAGAGTTTCCTCAGACAAAATATTCGTACCTCCCTACCGTAGCGACTAAAGACACGGAGGCCTTACTTAGCGGCCATGATATGGCGCCCGCTCCAAGTAGGCGATGCTACAAAAAGGTTAAACTTAACAGCAAGATACACAGAGATTTTTAATCAAACCTAGAGATATAAAGGACAACCTCCGGATTGATAAAATGTATCTGTTAAGTGCAGGTGTCAGCTAATAAGGGATTTAAATGAATGGTTGAAGTCGGTGAATGTCGGGAAAACTTCTACCAACTTGATGGTCCGATAAAAGGGAATGTATCTCTTCTTTATTTCACAATCATCCTTCTTCTACCTAAACTTATAACGACTCCCTCTATCCCCTACTAGTTAGCCGAGAAAAGTTTTAATACGCAAGAGTTGACTTAGGTTTTTTTATTTGAACTATTTTACTAAACGTCTTTACTGTTTGATACTGTATGTTTTGAATGAGTTGAAAAACAAAATAAGTTTGATTACATAAAATAGATGTTGTATAAAGGAATAATAAAGTCAAAATCGAGCTCACAGTGATTGTTGTTATTGTGACTTAGGGGATGGACCATTAGATATTCCAGGGTGACGATCGGGAAGGTGGAGGGGGAGGGGCTGGTAGTTTTTTTTTCGTGCTGGATATTGTTTCCCGCTCAATTGGCTGTGCATGTTTTTTTTTCTCTGTTTTCTTGGGATATTCATTTTTAAAGCAGTCCAGCGCGGTGATCCTAGAACCTAATCAGAACATAAACTGAAACTAAAAACGTTCAGGGAGGGTACTTAAAAAAATAATAAAAATATCTTTTTAGAGTAAAATCAGTAAAATCGATGAAAAGGCATTATATAAATATGGTTTCCTGAATTTATAACAACTTCTGTAATTTGGGTGGATCCTAGACTAATGTCTGATTAGAATCCCTTGTCTGGTTTCTGGTTTTAGATCCTTGCAAATTTATATGCGATACGCAAGGAAATAGCAATAATATGCATTTATAAAACGTTTCTAGAGCACTAGTGGCAAATGGCCAAATGGTAATATAACACTGTAGCATAGGACTTAATGGAAGTGGTGGTCCTATAGACCCATACTTAGCATACATAGGATCTATTCAGAATTAGGACCATGGCTAAGGGATAGGGCTAATACAATCGTGGATATGGTGAAAATTAAGGGGGCAGGGTGGTTCACCATACATAGCAGACAGTCAACACTGCAAGTACCATGGCCAAGGGATAGGGCTATGTGGCAAATGGTGGAAATGGTGGATATGGTAAAAAGTAAGGGGGAGAGGTGGCCAACCATACATATAGCAGACAGTCAACACTGCAAGTACCATGGCCAAGGCATAGGGCTATGTGGCAAATGGTGGATATGGTGGAAATGGTGGATATGGTGAAAAGCAAGGGGGAGGGGTGGTCCACCATACATACAAGATGACACATAGCACTGCAAGTACCATGGCCAAGGCATAGGGCTTGGTGGCAAGTGGTGGATATGGTGAAAAGTAAGGGGGAAGGGTGGTCCACCATACATATAGCAGACTGTCAACACTGCAAGTACCATGGCCAAGGCACAGGGCTATGTGGCAAATGGCAGATATGGTGGAAATGGTATCATAAAGTAAACATTTTAGGAGACTGTTATTTCTCATATATAACCTTTTTATTTACCATTAGCATTTACATTATTGAGTTAATGCTCCAAGCTGATAATTATAATTAGCTACAGCATGCCTACCGATACCAATTAAAAGGCTTTGTTTTGGCAAGTACGGCATCGCACACTGGTTCCGCCTTGTAGGCCTTTGGCCTTCTTGACTGCTGGCAGACTACTTTTTATATTTCAATTATTGAAATAATGATGATGCCACAATGTAGTATTTGTAAGAAAATTAAACATTTCAAGGGTAGTTATTCCTCATATATAAACCTTTTATTTACCATGAGCGTTTAAAGTATTAAGTTAATAGTCCTAGCTAATTATAGTTATAATTTACTACAGCATACCCACCGATACCAATTAAAAGGCTTTGTTTTGGCAAGTACGGCATCGCCCACTGGTTCCGTCTCGTAGACCTTCGGCCTACTTGACTGCTGCACAGACTGCCACAAGGTAACATTTATATGAAAATTAAACATTTAACAGGGACAAGATACTTCCTTTATATCTACCATGAGGTTATACAGTATTGAGTGAATGTTCCCAGCTGATAATTCTATCTAATGTCTCCTAGACAATAACGAGTGACTTCCTATGTTTAACCACACTGACCACTGCAACAGATTTTTGGGCTTACATTAGTCATGGCCATGCCCTGATAACAATGGAGCTATACCTTTTATTGCATTTGCACTATTAGTCATAGTCCAATTTCTTGCTTGGAGTGCTAGACAACGGTAATCTGTAGGTATGTAGAATAATGATACATACTTATATTTTCTAAACTCAACTGGAAAAGAGACAGTCATTTTGGAGTCATCTGTTAAAGCCAGCAATTGTCAATTAAATACGGCACACCAACATACTTATACCGATCAAAAGGCTTCGTTTTTGCAAGATGGCATCGCACACTAGTTTCATCTTTCCAAAAGACTTGAATTTCTATCCCCCGAGACAAGAGATGCTGTAGGTATTTTTAAGTATCCTTAGCCGCATCCCAGGAACTCCCAACACTTCATCACTTAAAACTAGCAAAAATTAGAGGGTTATGCTAGCAGGGAAGTGAACATGCAAAAAAGGTGAAAATGTAGCTTAATTATGCTATTTTTGCATATAAAAACTTTCCCCCTAGATCTATTGCCACTGTTTCAACGAGAACTTTATTTTACCTGGTGCTTTTCCGATGGCATGAACTTCTGCTTTTAGAAATTATCCAATTGTTTCAGTAAACTTTCAGACGAAACTTTCATCTTGTCGTTTTTCTCAGCCTGGTCGTACGACGATTTGGGGACCCGGCGGTCTTTGCGGCCGCTCCCAAAGGTTCTTACCGCTGATTAATTATTCGCGGCCGAAGTCTTCAAACCTAGGATTCATCTCCTACGCATACATTCTGGCCTCTGCCACACATAATGTGTTTGAGCTAAGAAACTGCTATGTAGAAGCAGGTGGCCCTGGGATAAATTAAAGCAAAATTTAAAAATTTAAAATATGAATGACTTTTTCACACGAAAAAGCCTCTATCAGGATTTACGTATTTCTCGCTCGTGTATGCAAGTTTCAATGTAAATAAAAATACAAGAGTTCTTGCCGAAAACATTATTTTTAGTCTCCGTCATTTCGGCTATTTCCGCCTTTTTGTTCGCCTTGACCTATCAGTACTTCCTAGTTTACTCTTCCACGCAAGAGCACCTATACAGGGACAGGGAAATGCTTATTCTTGGCGTGTTTTGCCGGCCGAAGGAAGTATCTGAGTAACTGAGTAACCGTAGGAGCTGAGGTGGCCAGTCGTCTCCTGGAATAGAGTTATAACATTAACGAACTTCTTTGAAACTTTTTATACCCAAATAGTCTAATAGATTTGACGGATTTCTCGCTGATAAGCTTATACAGCATGAATGTGAAAAACACTAGAACACTTGCGACTAAAAATGTTTTCTCAAAGTATTTGAATACTTATGACTGCGGTTTCCGCCGTTTTGTTGGCCGCGACTTATTAGTATTTCCTAGTTATTGTTCTAGGCACGTTTACGAGCCATCACACCAATACCGAGAAATATTTATGATCCAAACTATCGTGTTACCATTATTGCCTTATTAGAAGGGCCTTCTTTTTCTTTTTTTCTACCAAACTACGATTTCTATTAGTACATAAGGACGGTTTGAAAAATAAAAATAAAAACGAAGCAACGCCATACTATGTTATATGTTGTGTCGTTTGAATCGCGAAACAGAATGATTCAAAAGGACATTCTTAAAAAAACGAGGCAACACAACAATATCATAAGGAGCCCTAGCGGTCTTTCCTCAAAAAGGAGTATGAAAGAAAAGTCCTTCGCGTCGTGTTTTGCGCGGCCGAAGGAAGAATGCGCTTGGTCCTGAAGCACGCACCATGCTCTTGTCGTTTGAACTCGAGAAACAGCACGGCATCCTTGAGAGATGCAACACTTCAGTATCATTTTCACTTGTCATTTCAAAACTTTCACATATAATGTTTGAACAAAATGACATTCTTTAAAAAAAACGAGGCAACACAAAACGAGGTAACACATCAATATTATTTGTTGTTGTTTTGTTCGCATGTCGAAACAGCACGATTGAAATAGGTTGTTTCCGCCTTTTTGTTCGCCGTGGCTTTTTAGTATAACCTTTACACTGTTCCAGGCACTTTTACGAGCTATCGCACCTAGACAACTGACAAAGAAGTGACTGCTTGGGTTATCATTAACTTCACGATTTTCCTAGCGCATATAGACAATGTAAAGACGGTTTGAAGAAAATGGCATTCTTAAAAAAACGAGGCAACGCATGCATCAATAATATTTGTGGTTGTGTATTTCGCATCTCGAAACAGCACGGTTGAAAAGGGCATCCATTAAAAGAACGAGGCACATAGTGTAGTATTATGCTATAGCTTAGGCATATTTGGGAACCCTGTGTTATGTGTTTGTACATCCGGGACTTGAGGGTGAGTCCGCCATCTTGGATTAAAACGTTGTTGTTGACTGTTCATCGGTGTACTTCTCTCAACTCAATCGATCATAATATAACATGATGGCAGTGGCTTAAACCGAACTATGGGCGATACAGATAAGGACGAACGTGCTCAGCTACACTTTCCTCTCCCTGAAAGTTTCAACTCCGCAGTGAACGGCTTGCAGCAAGCTGACAACTGGCGAAAATGGCTGAGACGTTTCAAAAGGTACCGCATTGCCTCTGGCCTCAAAACAAAACCCGACAACGAGCAAGTGAGCATACTGCTCTACTCCATGGGATCGTGTGCTGACGACATTATCGCAACACTAAAGATCGACGAAGCGAAGGCAACCTTCGAAGAGATGACAACAGCGCTGAATACCTATTTTGGTGCCCGAAAAAACGTCATCGTTGACAGAGCTCGCTTCAATCGTCGCGTGCAGAAGCCCGGTGAGTCCTTTGACCAGTTTTTACAAGACCTCTACCGGCTAGCGGACGATTGTAGTTATGGTTCTCTAAGGGAAGAGATCGAATAATTGTCGGAGTCCAAGATGAAACCCTATCAGATCGTCTCCAAATCAAACCTGACTTGACTCTTACACAAACTATTGAAATGTGCAGGCTTACGGAGATGAGGAAGGAAAATAGAGATGTGGTTAGGGGGGAGACAAGAAGTCAGAACGTAGATTTTGTCAAGAAAGTCCATCCAAAAACCCCTAAGCCTAAGAAATCCCAGCCCAAGGGGGGTCCCCAGGGGAGTGCCCAGGGAAAATCATCCAAGTGCATGTTCTGTGGCAAACAGAAGCATGACTGTCAGCTTTGCCCAGCAAAGAATGACACCTGCCATAAGTGTAATAAGAGGCGACATTGGCAAGGCGTATGCCAGTCAAAACAAGCCAAGGGAAATGTCAATGAGCTTGAAGTTGAATCTCCATTCCTAGGGGAGGTGAGCAAATCCAGCGTGGAGTACTGGAAGGCAGAAATAGAAGTCGATGGGCAACCCATAACTTTTAAATTAGACACTGGTGCCGCTGTGTCGGTGATCAGCGACCAGGAACCATTGCTCAACTTCTATGAACTAGTCAAGCCTAAGGAGGTTCTGAGGGGCCCAGGGGGTTCAAGGCTCTCAGTTTTAGGAACCCTTGATGTATGCTTGAAGGCACAGGGGAAAGAAATGAGAGAGACGGTGTACGTAGTCAAGAATCAACCCCATTCACTGCTTAGCAGGAATGCCTGTGTGAAGTTAGGCCTAGTAGTGAGGGCAGACACCAATGTAGAGGAAGTATTCCCACCCCTGATTACAGAGCAGAGTTTCCCAAGTTGTTTAAGGGACTCGGCAAGATGAAAACCGAGTACCACATTACTTTGAAACCTGATACTAACCCTGTTTGTCTGTTTACACCAAGGAAAGTACCTCACCCTTTACTTCCCAAAGTGAAGCAGGAGTTGGACAAGATGATTCAGTAGGGAGTCATCTCTCCAGTCACAGAGCCAACCCAATGGTGTTCTGGTATGGTCCCAGTCCTCAAGCCTAATGGATCTGTCCGTATTTGTGTAGACCTCGTCGCACTCAATAGAAATGTCCAGAGGGGAGTCCACCCGATGTTTTCAGTCGATGAAAGTCTGGCCAAGCAGAGTCTTCTCTAAACTGGATGCCAACAGTGGATTCTGGCAACTTCCACTCGACAAGGAGTCACGTCTACTGCATACCTTTATCACCCCCTATGGCAGATTTTGTTTTAATCGTGTTCCATTTGGAATCTGCTCAGCACCAGAGGTCTATCAGCGTACCATGTCCAGCATCCTACAAGGGCTAGATGGAGTGATATGTCATATCGACGACACGCTGGTTCATGGAGAGACCCAGGAGCAACATGACACAAGGCTTTGTGAAGTCCTTAGACGCCTACAAGAGGCAGGTGTGACCCTCAACGACAAATGTGAGTTCTCCAAACCCTCTGTCAAGTTCCTCGGACACATTATTGACCAAAGTGGTGTGCGCCCAGACCCCGCTAAGACCGAAGCAATCAAGAGTTTCCCAACTCCTCAGACAGTCAATGACCTGCAGCGATTCATGGGTATGGTCAACCTGATGGGAAAGTTCCTCCCAAGCTTAGCTAACCTCAACGAACCTCTAAGACAACTCCTGAAGAAAGAGAATCAGTGGGCCTGGGGCGAGTCTCAGCAACAATCCTTCACAAGGATCAAGGAAAAGCTGACGTCATCAAGAAGTCTTGCGCACTATGACCCTAACCGCCCAACCATTGTATCCAGTGATGCATCCAACCTGGGTATAGGGGCAGTCATACTTCAGCTACAAGACGACGGAACTAGAAGACCAGTCTCATATGCATCCAGATCACTCTCAGAGACAGAGAAGAGATACGCAGTGATAGAGAAGGAAGCACTGGCAGTTACCTGGGCATGTGAGAAGTTTACCAACTATGTTCTTGGCATGCAGTTTACAGTCGAGTCCGATCACAAGCCGCTGGTCCCTCTCCTGAGCTACACTGACCTGTCAAGAATGCCGCCTAGAATTCTGAGATTCCGCATGCGTCTCCTGAAGTACAATCCCCATGTAGTTTACGTACCGGGGAAGAACCAAGTCATAGCTGACACATTGTCACGAGCTCCAACAAGCAAACCACTCCCAGAAGATGACACATTGGTAGAAGAAGTTGAAAGCTTCACCAGTCAGATTATCACTGGTTTACCAGCAACTCCTAAGCGACTTCAAGAAATCAGAGAAGCACAAGATGCTAATGAAGAATGCTCCTAGATTAAGAAGTACTGTATTGACGGATGGTCGACATACATGCCGAATTCGCTATTACTGAGACCGTACTGGGAGAACAAAGGTCATCTTGCTGTCGTGGACGGACTACTACTGCATGACGAGAGAATAGTCATCCCACGAGAGATGAGATTGGAGATCCTCAACTCTATCCATCAAGGACACCTGGGGATTACCAAGTGTCAAGCCCGAGCACGGATGTCTTTATGGTGGCCAGGTATCACCTCGGCTATTACAGATCTGGTAACCAAGTGTTTCACATGCGCCAAGCATCGACCAGAGCCGAAAGAGCCTCTGATGCCCTCTTCTTTCCCGACCCGTCCCTGGGAAAGAGTGGCAGTAGATCTCTTTGACCTGAAAGGAAAGTCCCACATGGTCATAGTGGACTACTACTCAAGGTGGGTAGAAGTCAGGAAACTCACAAGTGAGTCCTCGGAAACCGCAATCAGTGTCCTAAAAGAGATATTCTCAACTCATGGCATTCCCGATCTTGCCGTATCCGACAATGGTCCCCAGTTTGCAAGTAATTTATATGAACAGTTCGCAAAGGACTATGGGTTTACTCATGTAACAAGCTCCCCACTCTACCCAAGAGCCAATGGTGAAGTAGAACGCGCGGTTCGAACGGTCAAGGAAATCCTGCCCCATACTTAGGGCTCCTTAGCTACCGAACGTCACCACTACAGAACGGCTTAGCTCCTTGTGAACTACTAATGAGCCGACAGTTACGCACACAACTTCCAATCCTACCGGAAACTCTACAGCCCAAGCTGAAGATGAACGAATTGGTAAAGCTGAAGGCAAAGGGGGAAGCTTACCGCAGTAATCAACAGCTGTCACATGACACTCGTTACCAGGTTAAAGAGCTTCCGCAACTCCAGACAGGGGATAAGGTGTGGATTCGGGATCAAGATCAGATGGGAAAGGTACTAACACCAGCAAAGTCTCCAAGATCCTACATTGTAGAGACTGAGAAAGGAAGCCAGATAAGAAGAAACAGAAGTGCCTTGGTCTCAGCAACACCAAAGAAACCACAAGCACCAACAAGTGAAGAGAAGCCAACAACACAACCTGCGGTGCTACCAGCTAAGAGCGACAACGTTGCTACGGCTGCACCATCACCAATCACTACCCGCAGTGGCAGGATTGTGAAACCCCCACAAAGACTTACGAATGAAATTTGAACATTATCGCATACTGGAAATTGAAATTTATAGGTTGTTGCTTACTGACATTCTCACTTTCTTTCGTTGTAGGAGTCAGCAGATTAGCAGATTGATTGTTAGACTCCCCAGGAGATTAGCTTAAAGGGGAGATGTAGTATTATGCTATAGCTTAGGCATATTTGGGAACCCTGTGTTATGTGTTTGTACATCCGGGACTTGGGGGTGAGTCCGCCATCTTGGATTAAAACGTTTTTGTTGACTGTTCATCGGTGTACTTCTCTCAACTCAATCGATCATAATATAACACATAGCAATATCATAATCCTCTCGGAGACCTAGCGGTTATGCTTCCAAAGGAATTTACCATGTTGCATGGGACTCAATGGGCTTTATTTATAAGATAAATCATATGAGTAAGAAGATATACCACAGTTTGTCTTGAAGGCAATAGCATTAAATTCTATATAAATATTTTAGAGAATAAACAGGATATTAATTGAAAATCCAGATTCGGTTGACATTCTAAGGTGAGAACTTCTAACGAAATCCAGCATATTCCACCATTTGTCGTAGGTGCTTAGAGTGCCGAGTATCTGCTAAGTATGGAAGACCACATTTCCCAATAATTTTTCACCATATCCACCATTTGCCACATAGCCCTATGCTTTGGCCATGGTACTTGCAGTGCTATGTGTCATCTTGTATGTATGTTGGACCACCCCTCCCCCTTACTTTTCACCATATCCAACATTTCCACCATTTGCCACATAGCCCTATCCCTTGGCCATGGTACTTGCAGTGCTATGTGTCTGCTATACCTCACAGCCGCATGAAAGAAATGCCTAATATCAAATGCCCTACAGTGAGTGTTTTGCATTCAAGATGGTTTCTGTTAAGGTAAAAATTTTTCTAAATAATTGTAATCATAGCTATGGTCACACTGTATATATAGAACTGTAAATGAAAAGAAAGATAAGAAAAAATATATATATATATTTGCAGTCAAACTACAGAATTGCATGATAATCTTCAATATATTGAATAAAAGACTGCAAAACCAACATCTGTTGTACTAGTTGCTTGGCTATTTTGAGCTGAATCCCACCCCCCCACGCCCCCCCAAAAAAATAATAATAATAAAGCAAACTCAAAATAAAACGAAAACAACATAGACCCACCACCACCTATTTTGATTTGTTTACAGCCCTTTAAAGGGGCAGTGTCATGGTAAGAGCTTTGCAATAGCTCTCTGTCCCTGATACAATTAATTTCATGAAATTCTAATACTGACTTATGAGCTTTTAGTACATGTGAGAAACTTAAATTCAAAGAAAATGACCACAAACTGTCAATAAACATAGTTTTCAATAAAATATTATATTATGTCAACAAGGTATTGACAGCTTTGAAAAAAGTTCAACTGTTTGTAGCTAAATAAAAAGCTAAGCCTACAATAAACACTGACTCGAGACATGCGCAGTACCATGACGCTGCACCTTTAAAGTGAAATAAAGCTTTACTTAGCGCAGACAGTATTGCTGATTTTGTCAATATTCTATGCGATTTTACGACCCCCTTCCCCCTTACGTCTTTAATTGCATTTTTGATTTTTTAATGGATATTTAGTCCGGTATGTATGTTAATAAGCTTCAAAAAGAAAAAGAGAATCGCCAAATCCCACTTTATTTATTTTTATTTGTTTTATGATTTTTACATGATATCAAAACAACGGTTCCCAAAACAACGTCTTTTTTCTTACCTAATTTGATGTCCTGTACACAATAAAAGACAATGCGCCCGTGCGTTACGATGCCACGCGCCGACATAGGCAGCCCCCAAGGGACCCAAGACGCCCAAATAAACCTTTAATTTTTTTAATCCTATATCTCGGAGAGTTGTGGGTGGCGTAACCGTATTATAGGACTTGGATCCTGGTTATTGTCCTCCCCATTAATGCGCGGGTCTGAATACCTTGCAAGAGTGTTGTACAGCATATTCGCCAGAAATATAGGTGCTTGGGGCCTTCGGGTTCTTTATAGCCTTCCGTAAAAGCCTTGCGCTGCCATACCGATTGGGTAATCCGTATGTATGGTTTCCTTTTTTTCCTTCAGGCCGGGTTCGATCCCAGGCCAATGGCATTTTTTATTTTTTATTTTTTTCAATTCTTTTTTCTTACTTAGGGCTAAGCCCTCTCAATCCTGCATAGTTTTGCGCAAAAATAATAAGAAAAAGAAAAAAAACACCAAAAAAAGGAAGCATACATAGAATGCATTGCTTGTCTCACAAATAGACCTTGTTTGATAAACAAAGACATGAAAGAAATGCCTAATATCCAAAGCCCTACAGTGAGTGTTTTGCAGTCCAGATGGTTTCTGTTAGAAGGTAAAAATTTTTCTAAATAATTGTAATCATAGCTATGGTCACACTGTATACATAGAACTGTAAATGAAAAGAAAGATAAGAAAGAAAAATAAATATATATTTGCAGTCAAACTACAGAATTGCATGATAATCTTCAATATATTGAATAAAGGACTGCAAAACCAACATCTGTTGTACTAGTTGCTTAGTTGCTTGGCTATTTTGAGCTGAATCCCACCCCCCCCCCCCCCCCCCCCCCCAAAAAAAATAATAATAATAATAAAGCAAACTCAAAATAAAACGAAAACAACATAGACCCACCACCACCTATTTTGATTTGTTTACAGCCCTTTAAAGGGGCAGTGTCATGGTAAGAGCTTTGCAATAGCTCCCTGTCCCTGATACAATTAATTTCAGTGAAATTCTAATACTGACTTATGAGCTTTTAGTACATGTGGGAAACTTAAATTCAAAGAAAATGACCACAAACTGTCAATAAACATAGTTTTCAATAAAATATTATATTATGTCAACAAGGTATTGACAGCTTTGAAAAAAGTTCAACTGTTTGTAGCTAAATAAAAAGCTAAGCTTACAATAAACACTGACTCGAGACATGCGCAGTACCATGACGCTGCACCTTTAAAGTGAAATAAAGCTTTACTTAGTCAGCGCAGACAGTATTGCTGATTTTGTCAATATTCTATGCGATTTTACGACCCCCTTCCCCCTTGCGTCTTTAATTGCATTTTTGATTTTTTAATGGATATTTAGTCCGGTATGTATGTTAATAAGCTTCAAAAAGAAAAAGAGAATCGC
Source organism: Nematostella vectensis (assembly GCF_932526225.1). NCBI lineage: Eukaryota > Metazoa > Cnidaria > Anthozoa > Actiniaria > Edwardsiidae > Nematostella > Nematostella vectensis. Next base: position 872,332 of record NC_064035.1, on the reverse strand, counting down.
CAAATCCCACTTTATTTATTTTTATTTGTTTTATGATTTTTACATGATATCAAAACAACGGTTCCCAAAACAACGTCTTTTTTCTTACCTAATTTGATGTCCTGTACACAATAAAAGACAATGCGCCCGTGCGTTACGATGCCACGCGCCGACATAGGCAGCCCCCAAGGGACCCAAGACGCCCAAATAAACCTTTAATTTTTTTAATCCTATATCTCGGAGAGTTGTGGGTGGCGTAACCGTATTATAGGACTTGGATCCTGGTTATTGTCCTCCCCATTAATGCGCGGGTCTGAATACCTTGCAAGAGTGTTGTACAGCATATTCGCCAGAAATATAGGTGCTTGGGGCCTTCGGGTTCTTTATAGCCTTCCGTAAAAGCCTTGTGCTGCCATACCGATTGGGTAATCCGTATGTATGGTTTCCTTTTTTTCCTTCAGGCCGGGTTCGATCCCAGGCCAATGGCATTTTTTATTTTTTATTTTTTTCAATTATTTTTTCTTACTTAGGGCTAAGCCCTCTCAATCCTGCATAGTTTTGCGCAAAAATAATAAGAAAAAGAAAAAAAAACACCAAAAAAAGGAAGCATACATAGAATGCATTGCTTGTCTCACAAATAGACCTTGTTTGATAAACAAAGACATGAAAGAAATGCCTAATATCCAAAGCCCTACAGTGAGTGTTTTGCAGTCCAGATGGTTTCTGTTAGAAGGTAAAAATTTTTCTAAATAATTGTAATCATAGCTATGGTCACACTGTATACATAGAACTGTAAATGAAAAGAAAGATAAGAAAGAAAAATAAATATATATTTGCAGTCAAACTACAGAATTGCATGATAATCTTCAATATATTGAATAAAGGACTGCAAAACCAACATCTGTTGTACTAGTTGCTTAGTTGCTTGGCTATTTTGAGCTGAATCCCACCCCCCCCCCCCCCAAAAAAAAAAAATAATAATAATAATAAAGCAAACTCAAAATAAAACGAAAACAACATAGACCCACCACCACCTATTTTGATTTGTTTACAGCCCTTTAAAGGGGCAGTGTCATGGTAAGAGCTTTGCAATAGCTCCCTGTCCCTGATACAATTAATTTCAGTGAAATTCTAATACTGACTTATGAGCTTTTAGTACATGTGGGAAACTTAAATTCAAAGAAAATGACCACAAACTGTCAATAAACATAGTTTTCAATAAAATATTATATTATGTCAACAAGGTATTGACAGCTTTGAAAAAAGTTCAACTGTTTGTAGCTAAATAAAAAGCTAAGATTACAATAAACACTGACTCGAGACATGCGCAGTACCATGACGCTGCACCTTTAAAGTGAAATAAAGCTTTACTTAGTCAGCGCAGACAGTATTGCTGATTTTGTCAATATTCTATGCGATTTTACGACCCCCTTCCCCCTTACGTCTTTAATTGCATTTTTGATTTTTTAATGGATATTTAGTCCGGTATGTATGTTAATAAGCTTCAAAAAGAAAAAGAGAATCGCCAAATCCCACTTTATTTATTTTTATTTGTTTTATGATTTTTACATGATATCAAAACAACGGTTCCCAAAACAACGTCTTTTTTCTTACCTAATTTGATGTCCTGTACACAATAAAAGACAATGCGCCCGTGCGTTACGATGCCACGCGCCGACATAGGCAGCCCCCAAGGGACACAAGACGCCCAAATAAACCTTTAATTTTTTTAATCCTATATCTCGGAGAGTTGTGGGTGGCGTAACCGTATTATAGGACTGGGATCCTGGTTATTGTCCTCCCCATTAATGCGCGGGTCTGAATACCTTGCAAGAGTGTTGTACAGCATATTTGCCGGAAATATAGGTGCTTGGGGCCTTCGGGTTCTTTATAGCCTTCCGTAAAAGCCTTGTGCTGCCATACCGATTGGGTAATCCGTATGTATGGTTTCCTTTTTTTCCTTCAGGCCGGGTTCGATCCCAGGCCAATGGCATTTTTTATTTTTTATTTTTTTCAATTCTTTTTTCTTACTTAGGGCTAAGCCCTCTCAATCCTGCATAGTTTTGCGCAAAAATAATAAGAAAAAGAAAAAATACCAAAAAAAGGAAGCATACATAGAATGCATTGCTTGTCTCACAAATAGACCTTGTTTGATAAACAAAGACATGAAAGAAATGCCTAATATCGAAAGCCCTACAGTGAGTGTTTTGCAGTCCAGAAGGTTTCTGTTAGAAGGTAAAAATTTTTCTAAATAATTGTAATCATAGCTATGGTCACACTGTATACATAGAACTGTAAATGAAAAGAAAGATAAGAAAGAAAAATAAATATATATTTGCAGTCAAACTACAGAATTGCATGATAATCTTCAATATATTGAATAAAGGACTGCAAAACCAACATCTGTTGTACTAGTTGCTTGGCTATTTCGAGCTGAGTCCCCCCCCAAAAAAAAAGCAAACTCAAAATAAAACGGAAACAACAGAGAGCCACCACCACATATTTTGATTTGTTTACAGCCCTTTACCAACGGTTTTCAATAAAATATTATATTATGTCTACAAGGTATTGACAGCTTTAGAAAAAAGTTCAACTGTTTGTACCTAAATAAAAAGCTAAGCCTACAATAAACACTGACTCGAGACATGCGCAGTAATAAAGCTTTACTTAGTCATCGCAGACAGTATTGCTGATTTTGTCAATATTCTATGCGATTTTACTACCCCCTTCCCGCTTGCGTCTTTACTTGCATTTTTGATTTTTTAATGGATATTTAGGCCGGTATGTATGTTAATAAGCTTCACAAAGAAAAAGAGAATCGCCAAATCCCACTTTATTTATTTTTATTAGTTTTATGCTTTTTACATGATATCAAAACAACGGTTCCCAAAACAACATCTTTTTTCTTCCCTAATTTGATGTCCTGTACACAATAAAAGACAATGCGCCCGTGCGTTACGATGCCACGCCTCGACATAGGCAGCCCCCAAGGGACCCAAGAGGCCCAAATAGACCTGTATTTTTTTTCATCCTATATCTCGGCGAGCCGTGAGTGACGTGACCGTATTATAGGCCTGGGATCCTGGTTATTGTCCTCCCCATTAATGCGCGGGTCTGGATACCTTGCAAGAGTGTTGTACAGCATATTCGCTGGAAATATCGGTGCTTGGGGCCTTCGGGTTCTTTACAGCCTTCCGTAAAAGCCTTGTGCTGCCATACCGATTGGGTAATCCGTATGTATGGTTTCCTTTTTGTTCTTCAGGCCGGGTTCGATCCCAGAACCGTTTTTTTGATATCATGTAAAAATCATAAAACAAATAAAAATAAATAAAGTGGTATTTGGCCATTCTCTTTTTCTTTGTGAAAATTATTAACCTACATACCGGCCTAAATATCCATTAAAAAATCAAAAATGCAATTAAAGACGTAAGGGGGAAGGGGGTCGTAAAATCGCATAGAATATTGACAAAATCAGCAATACTGTCTGCGCTGACTAAGTAAAGCTTTATTTCACTTTAAAGGTGCAGCGTCATGGTACTGCACATGTCTCGAGTCAGTGTTTATTGTAAGCTTAGCTTTTTATTAAGCCACAAACAGTTGACCTTTTTTTTTAAAGATATCAATACCTTGTTGACATAATATAATATTTTATTGAAAACCATGTTTATTGACAGTTTGTGGTCATTTTCTTTGAATTTAAGTCTTCCACATGTACCAAAAGCTCATAAGTCAGTATTAGAATTTCACTGAAATTCATTGTATCAGGGACAGAGAGCTATTGCAAAGCTCTTACCATGACACTGCCCCTTTAAAGGGCTGTAAACAAATCAAAATATGTGGTGGTGGGTCTCTGTTGTTTCCGTTTTATTTTGAGTTTGCTTTGTTATTATTATTTTTTTTTTTGGGGGGGGGGGATTCAGCTCTAAATAGCCAAGCAACTAAGCAACTAGTACTAGTACTACTAGTAATATATTGAAGATTATCATGCAATTTTGTAGTTTGACTGCAAATATATATTTATTTTTCTTTCTTATCTTTCTTTTCATTTACAGTTCTATGTATACAGTGTGACCATAGCTATGATTACAATTATTTAGAAAAATAAATTTACTTTCTAACAGAAACCATCTTGACTGCAAAACACTCACTGTAGGGCATTCGATATTAGGCATTTCTTTCATGCGGCTGTGAGGTTGACATATCAACATCCAAAAACATGTGAGTGGAAAACAGTCAATAGCCATGTAATATCTAGTGTGTTGTACGTTATACACGTTTCAGGATTTACTTACTTATACTTACTAAATTACAGTAGTTTTTTTTTTTAAATATTTACTACTTGTATAATTGAGAAGAGTAATACATACTTCTCATTGACCTCGTAGAGCTTGTCTCTTCCCTCCTAAATAACAAACAAAATGATGTTTGTTATTATCTAGGTGCAAAGGAATCTACAGTAGTTTTCTAATCAGATATTTTTTTTGTCTTTTAACACTCAACTGTTCTTTCAACACTCTTCCTCGAGTTTGCTTGTCTCACAAATAGACCTTGTTTGATAAACAAAGACATGTTACCAACTTATTCAAAAATAGGTAAAAACTGCAATATTGTATTAAGACAGTGCCCCTCCCCTCTGCTTTGGTTGGCATTATGGTAATAAGAAATCTAGATTTCCTTAATACCCCTCTTCTCTCCACCAATTAAGCATTCTATGTATGCTTCCCTTTTTTTTATCTGTTTTTTTTTGTTATTTTTGCGCAAAACTATGCAGGATTGAGTGGGCTTAGCACCAAGTAAGAAAACAGAATTGAAAAAAAAATTTGTTAATGCCATTGGCCTGGGTTCGAACCCGGCCTGAAGAACAAAAAGGAAACCATACATACGGATTACCCAATCGGTATGGCAGCACAAGGCTTTTACGGAAGGCTGTAAAGAACCCGAAGGCCCCAAGCACCGATATTTCCGGCGAATATGCTGTACAACACTCTTGCAAGGTATTCCGACCCGCGCATTAATGGGGAGGACAATAACCAGGATCCCAGGCCTATAATACGGTTACGCCACGCACAGCTCGCCGAGATATAGGATAAAAAAAAATACAGGTCTATTTGGGCGTCTTCGGTCACTTGGGGGCTGCCTATGTCGGCGCGTGGCATCGTAACTCACGGGCGCATTGTCTTTTATTGTGTACAGGACATCAAATTAAGGAAGAAAAAAGACGTTGTTCTGTAACCGTTGTTTTGATATCATGTAAAAATCATAAAACAAATAAAAATAAATAAAGTGGGATTTGGCGATTCTCTTTTTCTTTGTGAAGCTTATTAACCTACATACCGGCCTAAATATCCATTAAAAAATCAAAAATGCAATTAAAGACGTAAGGGGGAAGGGGGTCGTAAAATCGCATAGAATATTGACAAAATCAGCAATACTGTCTGCGCTGACTAAGTAAAGCTTTATTTCACTTTAAAGGTGCAGCGTCATGGTACTGCACATGTCTCGAGTCAGTGTTTATTGTAAGCTTTGCTTTTTATTTAGCTACAAACAGTTGACCTTTTTTTTAAAGATGTCAATACCTTGTTGACATAATATAATATTTTATTGAAAACTATGTTTATTGACAGTTTGTGGTCATTTTGTTTGAATTTAAGTCTTCCACATGTACCAAAAGCTCATAAGTCAGTATTAGAATTTCAATGAAATTCATTGTATCAGGGACAGAGAGCTATTGCAAAGCTATTACCACGACACTGCCCCTTTAAAGGGCTGTAAACAAATCAAAATAGGTGGTGGTGGGTCTCTGTTGTTTTCGGTTTATTTTGAGTTTGCTTTGTTATTATTTTTTTTTTTTTTGGGGGGGGGGGATTCAGCTCTAAATAGCCAAGCAACTAAGCAACTAGTACTAGTACTACTAGTAATATATTAAAGATTATCATGCGATTTTGTAGTTTGACTGCAAATATATATTTATTTTTCTTTCTTATCTTTCTTTTCATTTACAGTTCTATGTATACAGTGTGACCATAGCTATGATTACAATTATTTAGAAAAATTTTTACCTTCTAACAGAAACCACCTTGACTGCAAAACACTCACTGTAGGGCATTCGATATTAGGCATTTCTTTCATGCGGCTGTGAGGTTGACACATCAACATCCAGAGGGGCCACACCCAACTCGGGATCATGGGGGCCCATGAAAACATAGTGATGCGGATACTTTTTCCTATCTTTACCCTCATTCATTAGGAACACCTGTGCAGTTGATGCCCTTAGGCGGATGGGGTGCACAAGTGCTTTGGGTGTGGCCCTGAAGATGGCACAGTCACCACAAGATGTACCAGAATGAAGTTGTATACTTGTTAAAAATGTAAAAACATGTGAGTGGAAAACAGTCAATAGCCAGGATTTACTTACTTATACTTACTAAATTACAGTAGTTTTTTTTTATATTATTTACTACTTGTATAATTGAGAAGAGTAATACATACTTCTCATTGACCTCGTAGAGCTTGTCTCTTCCCTCCTAGATAACAAACAAAATGATGTTTGTTATTATCTAGGTGCAAAGGAATCTACAGTAGTTTTCTAATCAGATAATTTTTTGTCTTTTAACACTCACCTGTTCTTTCAACACTCTTCCTCGAGTTTGCTTGTCTTACAAATAGACCTTGTTTGATAAACAAAGACATGTTACCAACTTATTCAAAAATAGGTAACAACTGCAATATTGTATTAAGACAGTGCCCCTCCCCTCTGCTTTTGTTGGCATTATGGTAATAAGAAATCTAGATTTCCTTAATACCCCTCCTCTCCACCAATTAAGCATTCTATGTATGCTTCCCTTTTTTTATCTGTTTTTTTTTTTGTTATTTTTGCGCAAAACTATGCAGGATTGAATGGGCTTAGCACCAAGTAAGAAAACAAAATCGAAAAAAAAATTTGTTAATGCCATTGGTCTGGGTTCGAACCCGGCCTGAAGAACAAAAAGGAAACCATACATACGGATTACCCAATCGGTATGGCAGCACAAGGCTTTTACGGAAGGCTGTAAAGAACCCGAAGGCCCCAAGCACCGATATTTCCGGCAAATATGCTGTACAACACTCTTGCAAGGTATTCCGACCCGCGCATTAATGGGGAGGACAATAACCAGGATCCCAGGCCTATAATACGGTTACGCCACGCACAGCTCGCCGAGATATAAGATGACAAAAAAAAATACAGGTCTATTTGGGTGTCTTGGGTCCCTTGGGGGCTGCCTATGTCGGTGCGTGACATCGTAACGCACGGGCGCATTGTCTTTTATTGTGTATAGGACATCAAATTAGGGAAGAAAAAAGACGTTGTTTTGGGAACCGTTGTTTTGATATCAAGTAAAAATCATAAAACAAATAACAATAAATAAAGTGGGATTTGGCGATTCTCTTTTTCTTTGTGTAGCCTTATAACCTACATACCGGCCCAAATATCCATTAAAAAATCAAAAATGCAATTAAAGACGTAAGGGGGAAGGGGTTCGTAAAATCGCATAGAATATTGACAAAATCAGCAATACTGTCTGCGCTGACTAAGTAAAGCTTTATTTCACTTTAAAGGTTCAGCGTCATGGTACTGCGCATGTCTCGAGTCAGTGTTTATTGTAGGCTTAGCTTTTTATTTAGCTACAAACACTTGAACTTTTTGTTAAAGCTGTCAATACCTTGTTGACATAATATGATATTTTATTGAAAACTATGTTTATTGACAGTTTGTGGTCATTTTCTTTGAATTTAAGTCTCCCACATGTACCAAAAGCTCATAAGTCAGTATTAGAATTTCACTGAAATTCATTGTATCAGGGACAGAGAGCTATTGCAAAGCTATTACCACGACACTGCCCCTTTAAAGGGCTGTAAACAAATCAAAATAGGTGGTGGTGGGTCTCTGTTGTTTTCGGTTTATTTTGAGTTTGCTTTGTTATTAATTTTTTTTTTTTTGGGGGGGGGGGGGGATTCAGCTCTAAATAGCCAAGCAACTAAGCAACTAGTACTAGTACTACTAGTAATATATTGAAGATTATCATGCAATTCTGTAATTTGACTGCAAATATATATTTATTTTTTTTTCTTATCTTTCTTTTCATTTACAGTTCTATATATACAGTGTGACCATAGCTATGATTACAATTATTTAGAAAAAATTTTACCTTCTAACAGAAACCATCTTGACTGCAAAACACTCACTGTAGGGCATTCGATATTAGGCATTTCTTTCATGCGGCTGTGAGGTTGACATATCAACATCCAGAGGGGCCACACCCAACTCTGAATCATGGGGGCCCATGAAAACATAGTAATGCGGAACCTTTTCTTGCCTTTACCCTCATTCATTAGGAACACCTGTGCAGTTGATGCCCTTAGGTGGATGGGGTGCACATGTGCTTTGGGTGTGGCCCTGAAGATGGCACAGTCACCACAAGATGTACCAGAATGAAGCTGTATACTTGTTAAAAATGTAAAAACATGTGAGTGGAAAACAGTCAATAGCCAGGATTTACTTACTTATACTTACTAAATTACAGTAGTTTTTTTTAAATATTATTTACTACTTGTATAATTGAGAAGAGTAACACATTTTTTCTCATTGACCTCGTAGAGCTTGTCTCTTCCCTCCTAGATAACAAACAAAATGATGTTTGTTATTATCTAGGTGCAAAGGAATCTACAGTAGTTTCCTAATCAGATATTTTTTTGTCTTTTAACACTCACCTGTTCTTTCAACACTCTTCCTCGAGTTTGCTTGTCTTACAAATAGACCTTGTTTGATAAACAAAGACATGTTACCAACTTATTCAAAAATAGGTAAAAACTGCAATATTGTATTAAGACAGTGCCCCTCCCCTCTGCTTTTGTTGGCATTATGGTAATAAGAAATCTAGATTTCCTTAATACCCCTCTTCTCTCCACCAATTAAGCATTCTATGTATGCTTCCCTTTTTTTGGTCTGTTTATATATATATATATATATATATATATATATATATTCATATATATTATTTTTGCGCAAAACTATGCCGGATTGAGGGGGCTTAGCACTAAGTAAGAAAAAAGAATTGAAAAAAAAAATTAAAAAAATGCCATTGGCCTTGGATCGAACCCGGCCTGAAGAACAAAAAGGAAACCATACATACGGATTACCCAATCGGTATGGCAGCACAAGGCTTTTACGGAAGGCTGTAAAGAACCCGAAGGCCCCAAGCACCGATATTTCCGGCGAATATGCTGTACAACACTCTTGCAAGGTATTCCGACCCGCGCATTAATGGGGAGGACAATAACAAGGATCCCAGGCCTATAATACGGTTACGCCACGCACAGCTCGCCGAGATATAAGATGAAAAAAATACAGGTCTATTTGGGCGTCTTGGGTCCCTTGGGGGCTGCCTATGTCGGTGCGTGACATCGTAACTCACGGGCGCATTTTTTTTTATTGTGTACAGGACATCAAATTAGGGAAGAAAAAAGACGTTGTTTTGGGAACCGTTGTATTGATATCATGTAAAAATCATAAAACGAATAAAAATAAATAAAGTGGGATTTGGCAATTCTCTTTTTCTTTGTGAAGCCTGTTAACCTACATACCGGCCTAAATATCCATTAAAAAATCAAAAATGCAATTAAAGACGTAAGGGGGAAGGGGTTCGTAAAATCGCATAGAATATTGACAAAATCAGCAATACTGTCTGCGCTGACTAAGTAAAGCTTTATTTCACTTTAAAGGTGCAGCGTCATGGTACTGCGCATGTCTCGAGTCAGTGTTTATTGTAAGCTTAGCTTTTTATTTAGCTACAAACAGTTGAACTTTTTGTTAAAGCTGTCAATACCTTGTTGACATAATATAATATTTTATTGAAAACTATGTTTATTGACAGTTTGTGGTCATTTTCTTTGAATTTAAGTCTCCCACATGTACCAAAAGCTCATAAGTCAGAATTAAAATTTCACTGAAATTTATTGTATCAGGGGCATAGAGCTATTGCAAAGCTCTTACCATGACACTGCCCCTTTAAAAGGCTGTAAACCAATCAAAATAGGTGGTGGTGGGTCTCTGTTTTTTTTCGTTTTATTTTGAGTTTGCTTTATTATTATTATTATTTTTTTTTTTGGAGGGGAAGGGGGTTCAGCTCAAAATAGCCAATTAACTACTACAACAGATGTTGGTTTTGCAGTCTTTTATTCAATATATTGAAGATTATCATGCAATTCTGTAATTTGACTGCAAATGTATATTTATTTTTCTTTCTTATCTTTCTTTTCATTTACAGTTCTATATATACAGTGTGACCATAGCTATGATTACAATTATTCAGAAAAATTTTTACCTTCTAACAGAAACCATCTTGACTGCAAAACACTCACTGTAGGGCATTCGATATTAGGCATTTCTTTCATGCGGCTGTGAGGTTGACATGTCAACATCCAAAGGGGCCACACCCAACTCGGAATCATGGGGGCCCATGAAAACATGGTGATGCGGAACCTTTTCCTGCCTTTACCCTCATTCATCAGGAACATCTGTGCAGTTGATGCCCTTAGGTGGTTGGGGTGCACAGGTACTTTGGGTGTGACCCTGAAGATGGCACAGTCACCACAAGATGTACCAAAATAAAGTTGTATACTTGTTAAAAATGTAAAAACATGTGAGTGGAAAACAGTCAATAGCCATGGAATTTCTAGTGTGTTGTACGTTATACATGTTTTAGGATTTACTTACTTATACTTACTGAATTACAGTAGTTTTAAAAAAAATATTATTTACTACCTGTATAATTGAGAAGAGTAATACATACTTCTCATTGACCACGTAGAGCTTGTCTCTTTCCTCCTAAATAACAAACAAAATGATGTTTTTTATTATCTAGGTGCAAAGGAATCTACAGTAGTTTTCTAATCAGATATGTTTTAACACTCACCTGTTCTTTCAACACTCTTCCTCGAGTTTGCTTGTCTCACAAATAGACATTGTTTGATAAACAAAGACATGTTACCAACTTATTCAATAATAGGTAACAACTGCAATATTGTATTAAGAGAGTGCCCCTCCCCTCTGCTTTTGTTGGCATCATGGTAATAAGCAATCTAGATTTCCTTAATACCCCTCTTCTCTCCACCAATTAAGCATTATATGTATGCTTCCCTTTTTTTGGTCTTTATATATATATATATATATTTTTTTTTTGCGCAAATCTATGCCGGATTGAGGGGGCTTAGCACTAAGTAAGAAAAAAGAATTGAAAAAAAAATTAAAAAAATGCCATTGGCCTGGGATCGAACCCGGCCTGAAGAACAAAAAGGAAACCATACATACGGATTACCCTATCGGTATGGCAGCACAAGGCTTTTACGGAAAACAGTTGAACTTTTTGTTAAAGCTGTCAATACCTTGTTGACATAATATAATATTTTATTGAAAACTATGTTTATTGACAGTTTGTGGTCATTTTCTTTGAATTTAAGTCTCCCACATGTACCAAAAGCTCATAAGTCAGAATTAAAATTTCACTGAAATTTATTGTATCAGGGACATAGAGCTATTGCAAAGCTCTTACCATAACACTGCCCCTTTTAAAGGCTGTAAACCAATCAAAATAGGTGGTGGTGGGTCTTTGTTTTTTTCGTTTTATTTTGAGTTTGCTTTATCATTATTATTTTTTTTGGGGGGGGGGGTTCAGCTCAAAATAGCCAATTAACTACTACAACAGATGTTGGTTTTGCAGTCTTTTATTCAATATATTGAAGATTATCATGCAATTCTGTAATTTGACTGCAAATATATATTTATTTTTCTTTCTTATCTTTCTTTTCATTTACAGTTCTATATATACAGTGTGACCATAGCTATGATTACAATTATTTAGAAATTTTTTTACCTGCTAACAGAAACCATCTTGACTGCAAAACACTCACTGTAGGGCATTCGATATTAGGCATTTCTTTCATGCGGCTGTGAGGTTGACATGTCAACATCCAAAGGGGCCACACCCAACTCGGAATCATGGGGGCCCATGAAAACATGGTGATGCGGAACCTTTTCCTGCCTTTACCCTCATTCATCAGGAACATCTGTGCAGTTGATGCCCTTAGGTGGTTGGGGTGCACAGGTACTTTGGGTGTGACCCTGAAGATGGCACAGTCACCACAAGATGTACCAAAATAAAGTTGTATACTTGTTAAAAATGTAAAAACATGTGAGTGGAAAACAGTCAATAGCCATGGAATTTCTAGTGTGTTGTACGTTATACATGTTTTAGGATTTACTTACTTATACTTACTGAATTACAGTAGTTTTTTTAAAAATATTATTTACTACTTGTAAATTTGAGAAGAGTAATACATACTTCTCATTGACCTCGTAGAGCTTGTCTCTTTCCTCCTAAATAACAAACAAAATGATGTTTGTTATTATCTAGGTGCAAAGGAATCTACAGTAGTTTTCTAATCAGATATTTTTTAACACTCACCTGTTCTTTCAACACTCTTCCTCGAGTTTGCTTGTCTCACAAATAGACCTTGTTTGATAAACAAAGACATGTTACCAACTTATTCAATAATAGGTAACAAATGCAATATTGTATTAAGAGAGTCCCCCTCCCCTCTGCTTTTGTTGGCATCATGGTAATAAGAAATCTAGATTTCCTTAATACCCCTCTTCTCTCAACCAATTAAGCATTCTATGTATGCTTCCCTTTTTTTTGGTCTGGTTTTTTTTATATATTATTTTTGCGCAAAACTATGCTGGATTGAGGGGGCTTAGCACTAAGTAAGAAAAAAGAATTGAAAAAAAAATTAAAAAAATGCCATTGGCCTGGGATCGAACCCGGCCTGAAGAACAAAAAGGAAACCATACATACGGATTACCCAATCGGTATGGCAGCACAAGGCTTTTACGTAAGGCTGTAAAGAACCCGAAGGCCCCAAGCACCGATATTTCCGGCGAATATGCTGTACAACACTCTTGCAAGGTATTCCGACCCGCGCATTAATGGGGAGGACAATAACCAGGATCCCAGGCCTATAATACGGTTACGCCACGCACAGCTCGCCGAGATATAAGATGAAAAAAAATACAGGTCTATTTGGGCGTCTTGGGTCCCTTGGGGGCTGCCTATGTCGGTGCGTGACATCGTAGCGCACGGGCGCATTTTTTTTTATTGTGTACAGGACATCAAATTAGGGAAGAAAAAAGACGTTGTTTTGGGAACCGTTGTTTTGATATCATGTAAAAATCATAAAACAAATAAAAATAAATAAAGTGGGATTTGGCGATTCTCTTTTTCTTTGTGAAGCCTATTAACCTACATACCGGCCTAAATATCCATTAAAAAAATCAAAAATGCAATTAAAGACGTAAGGGGGAAGGGGTTCGTAAAATCGCATATAATATTGAAAAAATCAGCAATACTGTCTGCGCTGACTAAGTAAAGCTTTATTTCACTTTAAAGGTGCAGCGTCATGGTACTGCGCATGTCTCGAGTCAGTGTTTATTGTAAGCTTAGCTTTTTATTTAGCTACAAACAGTTGAACTTTTTGTTAAAGGTGTCAATAACTTGTTGACATAATATAATAATTTTATTGAAAACTATGTTTATTGACAGTTTGTGGTCATTTTCTTTGAATTTAAGTCTCCCACATGTACCAAAAGCTCATAAGTCAGTATTAAAATTTCACTGAAATTTATTGTATCAGGGACATAAAGCTATTGCAAAGCTCTAACCATGACACTGCCCCTTTAAAGGGCTGTAAACAAATCAAAATAGGTGGTGGTGGGTCTCTGTTGTTTTCGTTTTATTTTGAGTTTGCTTTATTATTATTATTTTTTTTGTGGGGGGTGGGGGGTTCAGCTCAAAATAGCCAATTAACTACTACAACAGATGTTGGTTTTGCAGTCTTTTATTCAATATATTGAAGATTATCATGCAATTCTGTAATTTGACTGCAAATATATATATATTTCTTTCTTATCTTTCTTTTCATTCCCAGTTCTATATATACAGTGTGACCATAGCTATGATTACAATTATTTAGAAAAAAATTAATTTCTAACAGAAACCATCTTGACTGCAAAACACTCACTGTATGGCATTCGATATTAGGCATTTCTTTCATGCGGCTGTGAGGTTGACATGTCAACATCCAGAGGGCCACACCCAACTCAGGATCATGGGGGCCCATGAAAACATGGTGATGCGGAACCTTTTCATGCCTTTACCCTCATTCATCAGGAACACCTGTGCAGTTGATGCCCTTAGGTGGATGGGGTGCACAGGTGCTTTGGGTGTGGCCCTGAAGATGGCACAGTCACCACAAGATGTACCAGAATTAAGTTGTATACTTGTTGAAAATGTAAAAACATGTGAGTGGAAAACAGTCAATAGCCATGGAATTTCTAGTGTGTTGTACGTTATCAATGTTTTAGGATTTACTTACTTATACTTCCTGAATTACAGTAGTTTAAAAAAAATATTATTTACTACTTGTATAATTGAGAAGAGTAATACATACTTCTCATTGACCTCGTAGAGCTTGTCTCTTCCCTCCTAAATAACAAACAAAATGATGTTTGTTATTATCAAGTGCAAAGGAATCTACAGTAGTTTTCTAATCAGATATTTTCTAACACTCACCTGTTCTTTCAACACTTCCTCGAGTTTGCTTGTCTCACAAATAGACCTTGTTTGATAAACAAAGACATGTTACCAACTTATTCAATAATAGGTAACAACTGCAAAATTGTATTAAGAGAGTGCCCCTCCCCTCTGCTTTAGTTGTCATCATGGTAATAAGAAATCTAGATTTCCTTAATACCCCTCTTCTCTCCACCAATTAAGCATTCTATGTATGCTTCCCTTTTTTTTGGTCTGTTTTATATATATATATATATAGTGTTGGTTTGAGAAAAACACAAACTACATAGGTTTCCCTACAGGTCTGTTTCGTGGTTGCCCACTCATCAGGGGATTTAATGAGAATATTCCTACGCATATTTAATGTAACTCGCTATTGTTCCTCTTACCGCCTTAGCTAAAACTATCAGTCTATTATTATGTAAATTTCAATGTTAATAGTATATATACGATGGTAGGAATATTCTCATTAAATCCCCTGATGAGTGGGCAACCACGAAACAGACCTGTAGGGAAACCTATGTAGTTTGTGTTTTTCTCAAACCAACACTATACACCGCTCTACTTTCGAGTATTGAGCACTTTCTATGAAAGCCTTCAACCATCATTTTATCCAGACTCCAAGTTTTTCTTGTTGAGCACTCTAAGGCTACTCATTATGGAAAAATTCCACATCAACTACTCAACGAAGAATATTCCCCTACCATCTCGCAGTGATTACCTCCAACGCCTTATTGAAAAAAAACGAACACTTTTTACGCCGAATGCGCTGGAAAGCACACTTCTTCCTAAACACAGACACCGCCTCGACCTCAAAAGAAACCTATGGATTCCGCTCAACCAAAAATCCGCCTCCTATAGAAGAACTGAAAGAGTTCGAAGAAGACATGTTAAAAATGATCCAGTCAGTAAAATTCAAGAACCTAAACACTCCTTTCCTGGGCAAGCTAAAAGAAGACACCGACAACATTAAAAAAGAACCTAAACTACTGATCCCCGCAGATAAAACCACAAACTTCTACAAACTAGAGCCAGCTACCTACAAGAATCTCCTAGAAAAAGAAATAAACAAGTCCTACAAAAAAGCACCCTCCGAAACAACGCAATCTGTCCACGAGAAAAACAAAGAGATCGCTACAAAACTGGATTTAGACGATAGGATGGACACCACAGCCAACAAGCAAGCCTTCATAACTCTCAAAGACCATAAGCCGAACTTCGCTAACAAACCTACCTGCAGACTCATCAACCCCACGAAACCCGAAATCGGAAAAATCAGCAAAAAGATCCTCGACCGTATCAATAGCGTAATTGCAAAGAAACGAAACTTCAACCAATGGAAAAGCACTAAAGCCGTCATTGACTGGTTCAAGGCTGCCGAAAACAAACACCAACTCAACTTCATCTGTTTTGACATTGTAGAATTCTACCCATCTATCAGCCAAGACCTACTATCAAGAGCACTCGACTTCGCCTCCAACTATGACGAAATCACCCCTGATGAAAAAGAGATCATAACCCACTCCAAGAGCTCCTTCCTGGTCCACAACCAAACACCCTGGCAGAAGAAAGGCAACACGATATTTGATGTTACGATGGGGAGCTTCGATGGCGCAGAAACCTGTGAACTTGTAGGCAACTTCCTCCTCTCCCAACTTCAGGACCTCAATATGAACGTAGGACTCTACCGCGACTACGGACTAGCCATCACCAACGCCACACCCAGAGCCACCGAAAACCTAAAAAAGGAACTATGCCGCATCTTCAACAACAACGGACTCCGAATCACCATTGAGGCAAACAAACAAGTTGTCAATTTTCTAGACGTCACCCTCGACCTAAAACGTAATGCACACCAGCCTTATACAAAGCCGAACTCCTCGCTACAATATGTCCACCGTGAGAGCAACCACCCGCCCTCCATCACCAAGAACATCCCTGCTGGTATCAACAAACGCCTATCTGCCCTATCTTCAGACCAAGCCTCCTTTGACCAGACCGCGCCACCTTACCAGAAAGCACTCGACGATAGCGGATACAACTACACGCTACGCTACGAACCCAACACCGTAACCAACCGAAAAACCCGCAAACGCAACAACATCCTATGGTACAACCCGCCCTTCAGCAAGAACACCAGCACCAACATCGGCCACAGATTCCTCACCCTGATAGACAAGCACTTCCCGAAAGACAACCACCTCCGTAAAATCTTCAACAGAAACACCATCAAAATCAGTTACAGCTGCATGAACAACACCAAACATCACCGCATCGTCGGCTACCGAGATCGCCAGCTCCGCCCCTACCACTACCAACAACAAGACATGCAACTGCCGACAGAAAGACACCTGCCCTCTAGACGGAAACTGCCTACAGACATCTGTTATCTACCAAGCTACCGTAACTCGAAAAGACAACAACACCTCGGAAACATACGTCGGGCTCACTGAAAACAGCTTCAAGACCAGGTACAGAAACCACACCGCATCATTCCGACACGCCAAACACAGAAACTCCACCGAACTCAGCAAACACGTCTGGACTCTCAAGGACAACATGATTGAGTACTTTATTTCATGGCGCATTCTTTCTTCCCACTCCGCCTACAACAGTACCACTAAGCGTTGCAACCTCTGCCTCAAGGAAAAGCTGACGATCATCTGCCAACCCAAACTATCAACTCTAAATAAACGCAATGAACTCGTGTCCTCGTGCCGCCACAGAAACAAAGCCCTGCTACGAAACAATTAGAACTGTTAATCCCGTCACCGTTAAATTTTCGCGCTATCAATTTTTCACACGTTCCGCACTGTTAGTTTTTCGCCCCGCATATTTAATGTAACTCGCTATTGTTCCTCTTACCGCCTTAGCTAAAACTATCAGTCTATTATTATGTAAATTTCAATGTTAATAGTATATATACGATGGTAGGAATATTCTCATTAAATCCCCTGATGAGTGGGCAACCACGAAACAGACCTGTAGGGAAACCTATGTAGTTTGTGTTTTTCTCAAACCAACACTATACACCGCTCTACTTTCGAGTATTGAGCACTTTCTATGAAAGCCTTCAACCATCTAAACACAGACACCGCCTCGACCTCCAAAGAAACCTATGGATTCCGCTCAACCAAAAATCCGCCTCCTGTAGAAGAACTGAAAGAGTTCGAAGAAGACATGTTAAAAATGATCCAGTCAGTAAAATTCAAGAACCTGAACACTCCTTTCCTGGGCAAGCTAAAAGAAGACACCGACAACATTAAAAAAGAACCTAAACTACTGATCCCCGCAGATAAAACCACAAACTTCTACAAACTAGAGCCAGCTACCTACAAGAATCTCCTAGAAAAAGAAATAAACAAGTCCTACAAAAAAGCACCCTCCGAAACAACGCAATCTGTCCACAAGAAAAACAAAGAGATCGCTACAAAACTGGATTTAGACGATAGAATAGACACCACGGCCAACAAGCAAGCCTTCATAACTCTCAAAGACCATAAGCCGAACTTCGCTAACAAACCTACCTGCAGACTCATCAACCCCACAAAACCCGAAATCGGAAAAATCAGCAAAAAGATCCTCGACCGTATCAATAGCGTAATTGCAAAGAAACGAAACTTCAACCAATGGAAAAGCACTAAAGCCGTCATTGACTGGTTCAAGGCTGCCGAAAACAAACACCAACTCAACTTCATCTGTTTTGACATTGTAGAATTCTACCCATCTATCAGCCAAGACCTACTATCAAGAGCACTCGACTTCGCCTCCAACTATGACGAAATCACCCCTGATGAAAAAGAGATCATAACCCACTCCAAGAGCTCCTTCCTGGTCCACAACCAAACACCCTGGCAGAAGAAAGGCAACACGATATTTGATGTTACGATGGGGAGCTTCGATGGCGCAGAAACCTGTGAACTTGTAGGCAACTTCCTCCTCTCCCAACTTCAGGACCTCAATATGAACGTAGGACTCTACCGCGACTACGGACTAGCCATCACCAACGCCACACCCAGAGCCACCGAAAACCTAAAAAAGGAACTATGCCGCATCTTCAACAACAACGGACTCCGAATCACCATTGAGGCAAACAAACAAGTTGTCAATTTTCTAGACGTCACCCTCGACCTAAAACGTAATGCACACCAGCCTTATACAAAGCCGAACTCCTCGCTACAATATGTCCACCGTGAGAGCAACCACCCGCCCTCCATCACCAAGAACATCCCTGCTGGTATCAACAAACGCCTATCTGCCCTATCTTCAGACCAAGCCTCCTTTGACCAGACCGCGCCACCTTACCAGAAAGCACTCGACGATAGCGGATACAACTACACGCTACGCTACGAACCCAACACCGTAACCAACCGAAAAACCCGCAAACGCAACAACATCCTATGGTACAACCCGCCCTTCAGCAAGAACACCAGCACCAACATCGGCCACAGATTCCTCACCCTGATAGACAAGCACTTCCCGAAAGACAACCACCTCCGTAAAATCTTCAACAGAAACACCATCAAAATCAGTTACAGCTGCATGAACAACACCAAACATCACCGCATCGTCGGCTACCGAGATCGCCAGCTCCGCCCCTACCACTACCAACAACAAGACATGCAACTGCCGACAGAAAGACACCTGCCCTCTAGACGGAAACTGCCTACAGACATCTGTTATCTACCAAGCTACCGTAACTCGAAAAGACAACAACACCTCGGAAACATACGTCGGGCTCACTGAAAACAGCTTCAAGACCAGGTACAGAAACCACACCGCATCATTCCGACACGCCAAACACAGAAACTCCACCGAACTCAGCAAACACGTCTGGACTCTCAAGGACAACATGATTGAGTACTTTATTTCATGGCGCATTCTTTCTTCCCACTCCGCCTACAACAGTACCACTAAGCGTTGCAACCTCTGCCTCAAGGAAAAGCTGACGATCATCTGCCAACCCAAACTATCAACTCTAAATAAACGCAATGAACTCGTGTCCTCGTGCCGCCACAGAAACAAAGCCCTGCTACGAAACAATTAGAACTGTTAATCCCGTCACCGTTAAATTTTCGCGCTATCAATTTTTCACACGTTCCGCACTGTTAGTTTTTCGCCCCGCATATTTAATGTAACTCGCTATTGTTCCTCTTACCGCCTTAGCTAAAACTATCAGTCTATTATTATGTAAATTTCAATGTTAATAGTATATATACGATGGTAGGAATATTCTCATTAAATCCCCTGATGAGTGGGCAACCACGAAACAGACCTGTAGGGAAACCTATGTAGTTTGTGTTTTTCTCAAACCAACACTATACACCGCTCTACTTTCGAGTATTGAGCACTTTCTATGAAAGCCTTCAACCATCTAAACACAGACACCGCCTCGACCTCCAAAGAAACCTATGGATTCCGCTCAACCAAAAATCCGCCTCCTGTAGAAGAACTGAAAGAGTTCGAAGAAGACATGTTAAAAATGATCCAGTCAGTAAAATTCAAGAACCTGAACACTCCTTTCCTGGGCAAGCTAAAAGAAGACACCGACAACATTAAAAAAGAACCTAAACTACTGATCCCCGCAGATAAAACCACAAACTTCTACAAACTAGAGCCAGCTACCTACAAGAATCTCCTAGAAAAAGAAATAAACAAGTCCTACAAAAAAGCACCCTCCGAAACAACGCAATCTGTCCACAAGAAAAACAAAGAGATCGCTACAAAACTGGATTTAGACGATAGAATAGACACCACGGCCAACAAGCAAGCCTTCATAACTCTCAAAGACCATAAGCCGAACTTCGCTAACAAACCTACCTGCAGACTCATCAACCCCACAAAACCCGAAATCGGAAAAATCAGCAAAAAGATCCTCGACCGTATCAATAGCGTAATTGCAAAGAAACGAAACTTCAACCAATGGAAAAGCACTAAAGCCGTCATTGACTGGTTCAAGGCTGCCGAAAACAAACACCAACTCAACTTCATCTGTTTTGACATTGTAGAATTCTACCCATCTATCAGCCAAGACCTACTATCAAGAGCACTCGACTTCGCCTCCAACTATGACGAAATCACCCCTGATGAAAAAGAGATTATAACCCACTCCAAGAGCTCCTTCCTGGTCCACAACCAAACACCCTGGCAGAAGAAAGGCAACACGATATTTGATGTTACGATGGGGAGCTTCGATGGCGCAGAAACCTGTGAACTTGTAGGCAACTTCCTTCTCTCCCAACTTCAGGACCTCAATATGAACGTAGGACTCTACCGCGACGACGGACTAGCCATCACCAACGCCACACCCAGAGCCACCGAAAACCTAAAAAAGGAACTATGCCGCATCTTCAACAACAACGGACTCCGAATCACCATTGAGGCAAACAAACAAGTTGTCAATTTCCTAGACGTCACCCTCGACCTAAAACGTAATGCACACCAGCCTTATACAAAGCCGAACTCCTCGCTACAATATGTCCACCGTGAGAGCAACCACCCGCCCTCCATCACCAAGAACATCCCTGCTGGTATCAACAAACGCCTATCTGCCCTATCTTCAGACCAAGCCTCCTTTGACCAGACCGCGCCACCTTACCAGAAAGCACTCGACGATAGCGGATACAACTACACGCTACGCTACGAACCCAACACCGTAACCAACCGTAAAACCCGCAAACGCAACAACATCCTATGGTACAACCCGCCCTTCAGCAAGAACACCAGCACCAACATCGGCCACAGATTCCTCACCCTGATAGACAAGCACTTCCCGAAAGACAACCACCTCCGTAAAATCTTCAACAGAAACACCATCAAAATCAGTTACAGCTGCATGAACAACACCAAACAGATCATCGACAACCACAACAAGCGCATCATCACCGCATCGTCGGCTACCGAGACCGCCAGCTCCGCCCCTACCACTACCAACAACAAGACATGCAACTGCCGACAGAAAGACACCTGCCCTCTAGACGGAAACTGCCTACAGACATCTGTTATCTACCAAGCTACCGTAACTCGAAAAGACAACAACACCTCGGAAACATACGTCGGGCTCACTGAAAACAGCTTCAAGACCAGGTACAGAAACCACACCGCATCATTTCGACACGCCAAACACAGAAACTCCACCGAACTCAGCAAACACGTCTGGACTCTCAAGGACAGCATGATTGAGTACTTTATTTCATGGCGCATTCTTTCTTCCCACTCCGCCTACAACAGTACCACTAAGCGTTGCAACCTCTGCCTCAAGGAAAAGCTGACGATCATCTGCCAACCCAAACTATCAACTCTAAATAAACGCAATGAACTCGTGTCCTCGTGCCGCCACAGAAACAAAGCCCTGCTACGAAACAATTAGAACTGTTAATCCCGTCACCGTTAAATTTTCGCGCTATCAATTTTTCACACGTTCCGCACTGTTAGTTTTCGCCCCGCATATTTAATGTAACTCGCTATTGTTCCTCTTACCGCCTTAGCTAAAACTATCAGTCTATTATTATGTAAATTTCAATGTTAATAGTATATATACGATGGTAGGAATATTCTCATTAAATCCCCTGATGAGTGGGCAACCACGAAACAGACCTGTAGGGAAACCTATGTAGTTTGTATTTTTCTCAAACCAACACTATACACCGCTCTACTTTCGAGTATTGAGCACTTTCTATGAAAGCCTTCAACCATCATTTTATATATATATATATATATATATATTATTTTTGCGCAAAACTATGCTGGATTGAGGGGGCTTAGCACTAAGTAAGAAAAAAGAATTGAAAAAAAATAAATAAAAAAAATACCATTGGCCTGGGATCGAACCAAAAAAGAAACCATACATACGGATTAGTCAATCGGTATGGCAGCACAAGGCTTTTACGGAAGGCTGTAAAGAACCCGAAGGCCCCAAGCACCAATATTTCCGGGGAATATGCTGTACAACACTCTTGCAAAGTATTCCGACTCGCGCATTAATGGGGAGGACTATAACCAGGATCCCAGGCCTATAATACGGTTACGCCACGTACAGCTCGCCGAGATATAGGATAAAAAATACAGGTCTATTACGTGAATACAGGTATATAACGTAAATATCGATATATTTAAAAAAAAAATGAAAAAAATAGCTATCAGCGGGAATCGAACCCGGGTCGCTGCGTTAGTAGTCAAGTTACCGCAACGAAAGACTAACGTGGCATTGCTGAAGGGAATTGTAATGAAAATTACTTTTAATACTATTGGTATCGTAAACTATCCCAAGCAAAGTCACAATCGGACTGGAGGTTACATTCGGGAAAAGCTTCAGGGTTACATTCGGGAATTGTTTTTACGAGTGTAACCTCCAAAAGGTTACAATCGATAATTTTTTTCCGAATTTAAATTCCAAAAAATAACATTAGGAAAAATAAAATATTATACTCGGAAAAAAGGTATATCAATCTATCGCGCGCTATGCTCTGCGTTAGAATCTACTTAATCAAGTTATCTGAGGATTCTAGATAATTCTTGTGTGCATAACATATATACACGATCCTGAACGAAGCATGAGCACATCAAAGATGCTAAGAGAACATAAAAATGTCCCTATACCTTCTTTTTATGTTATGACACACCAAGAACAGTACAATTGAGTATCGATATTAAAAAAAAAATAAAGAAAAAAAAATAGGCTATCAGCGGGGGGGGGGGGGACTGGGGGGTTTCAGTGAAACGGCCTGGGAGGCCCCGATCGCGCCTCCGGGCCTCCCAGCCCCGTCTCTATATATCAGGCAGATAATGTTTCGCGTACATGAACAATTGGCGGTTCTCCCTATGTAGGCAAAACGCGCTCCGCGTACATAAACAATTGGCGGTTCTCCCTATGTAGGCAAAATAGATTTCGCGTACACAAATAATCAATTGAGTCGGACTGGGTAGTTTCAGTGAAACGGCCTGGGAGGCTCGAATCGCCCCTCCGGGCCTCCCAGCCCCGTCTCTATATGTCAGGCAGATAATGTTTCGCGTACATAAACAATCGGCAAAAGCCAATGTAGGCCAAATCGATTTCACGTACATAAACAATCGGCAAAAGTTAATGGAGGCAAAAAAGATTTCGCGAACACGAATAATCAATTAGGGGCAGGTGTTTCGCGTGCATGAATCGATTAGGGCTGCAGGTGTTTCGCGTTCATGAATAATTAGGTTGCAGGCCGGGCGCGTGCAAGCCCAAGGGCTTGCGCGTACACGACTTTTTGGGGCAAATAGCGATGGGGCCGCGAAAACGAGGAGGGCCGCCAACCTACGGAGTGCGGAATAGCCGTTTTTCGGCCATAAGCTCAAAGCCGCCGGCGTGGCGTTTGAACCTGAGTTCTACTCGAACACCTCGCTCCCGAACTCCTCGCGAATTTTTCGCAGTCTCTTTTCATCCTTTCGCGTGCCACCATGGAGGGCCCTTTCCCGCTTTTTTTATCACGCGGTGCGAGGCCGTGTCGGGCTCTGATAGCGTCCTTGAGCGTGTTGTATCTCTCTTGTTCCTGAAGTATTAGCCGAAACTCTTCGTCTGAGATACGCCCGTCTTGCAGAGCCTTAGAGACCAGCTCGCTGATCGAGTTTTTCTTACTCTCCGCTAGAACCATCGTGTCTTCGTGTTTAGCCACCTTGCTCGTAAGACCCCTAGATACCACCCCCGCGCCCGCGCCCACGACACCGACCAGCCCAGCGACCCCTGCCAGCTGAGCGCCGATCAGAACCCCTATCCCACTCAAAGAGACTCCCAGCCCGGCGCTGGAAAGCGCCCCTGCAGCGATGCCGGATGCCACAGACACAGCATGGGTAACGGCGAAGGCGCGCTTATACTTCTTCCGCACCTGTCGATAATGCGTTATCTCATTGTCTAGAACCGCCTGAGTGTTACGTATTACCTGGAGTCGGAAACTTTGCGCGTCGCCGCCGATGCTTGCCGGAGCGGTAGGCGTTTGCGGGGGGCGGGCACTGGGGAGCGGGGGGTATATGGATATGCCACCGCTGCTAACGTCGCTGTTTGCCATGCTTGTTATGTCGGACCTAGGTTAGCTCTAATACGAGGCGAACAGGCTTGCCCTTAAAGTCCACCCGTCTACCATGGTCATCCCTGATCCATATTCGGATACTCGAGACAAACTCAGAGGAAGACGCTGCGACACAAATGGGGATGCCGGGCCCATAGACGACTTTCTCGTGCGGCCTCCCGCGGGTTTCTAGGCAAGCGAGAACGTTTGAAGGCTCGTCTAAGGCGAGGCACTGCGAGCGGTCTACGATGTCGCAGAAGACGCAGATGGCCTCTATTTTCGGCAAAGTCACCTCAAGTGGGGGAGCCCCCACCGGCAGTGCGAGGCCCCGCTCCCCCATCTGATCGTCTTTAGCCTCTAGGCCAAATAGTGCGCAAAGCTCGGCGTTCAGGAACACAACGCCTGTGGACACGAGCACGATCTTCCCGGTGAGGGGATCCTGCTTCGCGGTCAGGATCTGGCTTTTAGCGTGGTTGATCGTTTCCACGATGGACCCGGCCGTGTGGTGCCCGGCTGGCAGAGTAGCGATGGGCGGGAGGGAGGCTATAGTCGTTATCTGCTGCTCCCGCTCGAGATTATACCAGCTGTTAAACATCGAGCACTGCCGGAGCGCCACAAAGCGCGGGCGCCTTATCGGCTGCCCGAAGAAGAGCGTAAGTTCACCTCCGGTGAGCACAGCGTGTAGGACCACCATTGTGTTGAACATAGCCCGCCTTCGTGTTTAATAGGGCTGAGCATGGATTGGGAAGGCTGGCAGATGCTGAACGAGGTCCCCCGAAGGAAGGAGGAGGAGACGGAGAAGGCGGCGGTTGCGGCGGGAGCCTCTATAGCCGAACATATCAAACACGCTATAGCCGAACAAGCCAAAAAACCAGTTTCCCTAGGTTTCCCTAGGTCTCTGACCCTCGCGCAAAAGCTGCTCTACGCCGTGCCCGCGACCCCCGTGGAGAGCACGGCCTCAGACATCACCCCACTACTCACGCAGCTGGAGATACACGTGGCTGAGGACAAATCATTCACGACTAGGGTCCGAGACATATTCAAAGAGACGGTAGTCACGCACAAGTCCGCCAAGGAGTCTCGCCGGTGGCTATCGGAGCCTTCCTATGGGTACTGGCCACAGCAACTCAACTTTGCGGTCTGGTGCGCAACCGCCGGATGTGGGGTGTCCCTAATTGACCCCACTTTCGCCGCGCTCCCCTCTGTCATCAGGGGATTTCTAAGGTTTCACGTCTACTTCACCACCCGGAGGATACTCTACGAGCTCGGCGTCCCCCTGCCTGGCGACAGCCCTTTCGCGCAAAAAGGTAACCCCTACAAGAAGGCCGCTTTCGAGCGTCTATGCATAGAGTTCGGTTTGCCGCGTAAGCCGGACTTCCGATGGAAAGGCGGGCGGAACCACGGGCTAGGCGATGTGTTTGTGTTCTACCCGGGGGAGGGGTATCGCAACGTGCACGTGATCCGTGGCTACGACACGGCGGCGGACTAGTACCCGAGCCACCTCAATCTGTTTAGCGACGAAGGTGGGACGTAGAATAGTGGGAAGCAGGTGGGTTACATACGCAACGACGACCACTGGGGCGTGCAATATAGCTGGTTTGCGCCTCCCAAAGGCGAGGGGCTGACGAAAGCAGGGCTAGGGAGACTCGACCGCTCGGTCGAGGCGTTCGTCTACACAGTGCTTGGCGCGCAGGTAAACGTCCGTTCCTCCATCGCAGGGGCCGGTGGGCCGGCCATGGAGGCGCAGGCGGAGTTCACGGAGCTGCTCGAAGACGCGATCATAGAAAACGACATCGCTCAAAGCGTGCAAAGGTACCAGTTAGCCATGCAGGAGGCCAAGGTGAGACTGAGTCTTGCGGTTGCACCAGGAGTGTGGCTGATGCCGAGCGATCTGGTGATAAACACGCAAAGCGTCGTGGGCTACAACAATAAGCTGCAGAAAGCCATGGACTCCATGAAGCGCGGCGCAAACGCGATCAACACCGAGACAAAGCCAGTCGGTGCTCATAACATGGCCGGTGGGCATCCTAGGGTGCAACACGCGACTGACCACGCGCCGCCCCGGCGGCAAAGCACCCCTGCGAAAGTGCACGCGGAGGGCGCGGCCCCTACCCTGTCGGGCGAGAAAAGTGACCACAGCGCCCTCAAGGTGGGGTTGTCGGTGCTCGTGGTGGCCGCGGCGTATTACTTGTTCCGATGACTGCTTTGCATTCGACGAACCAAGAACGCGGCTACGGCTAGAATGAGCAGGGGAAGGAATTTCACCGCTTCCCCTGCAGCCTTAAACACGAAGTTCGCGATGCTGCCTACTAGCCCGGGGAGAAGTTCGCCCAGCTTTTTACCGATGGCCTTAAACCCGTTACCGACCCCTCTGGCCACGGAGGAGAGCGACTTGCCGAGCGACGTCACAATGGCCGCGATCGTCGTCGCTACGGCCAACCCGATAGCGGTGACGGTAAAGCCGTACTTTTTGAAAATGGCTTTGATGCGCTCTCTTAGCGGCTTTTGGTTCTCGAGCTCTCGGTTTTCGCGTTCTAGTTCGTCAATCTCGGACAGCCTCTCCTCGTTGCGCTCACGGGCCTCTTGGCGGCTACTCTCTGACGAGTTAGGGTCGTCGATGGTCTCCCTGTCTGTGGCTACCACCCCTTGCAGCTCTTGGATCCGTTCTGTGTTCTCCTGGATGACCGCGTCTACCTCTGCCACGGACCCCATCGCCAGCTTGAAGCCTCTCAGATTTGCAACGTCCTGTCGGACGCTCCCGTCCTCGTTGAACAGCTGTCTTGGTTTAGACCACCCCCCTTTGTCGAGGTTGCGAACCCGTATTGGCGTCTTTCCCCTCCGGTCTGACTGGAACCGTAGCAGACTCTCTCTAAGGTTTGGGTATAACTCCCTGAGGAACTGGAGACCGAGTCTTGTCGCTGCACCCTCTGTGATGAACGAGGTTTCAGCGCTTGCCGTTCCTGTGGTTTGCGAAGCCGTCCTATGCGCAGCATGCGTACGCGACGACGTGCTCGTCATTGGGATCGACTCCCCATCGTCGGGGTCGAACGGGATAAGGGGCGTCGTCTCGTCGTCCCCCACCCCGCGATCGGCGGACGCACCCGGCAAGGTATTGTCAATGTCAACGTCAACATCACCCATGATGCGCGCGCATAACTCGTGCTATGCTATATTAGACATGTCTAACAGTCCGCACCATAGCCACGCGACTTCGTACTTTATGTGCATACGCGTATACGATATCAGTCAGCGATAAACTCGACCCCCAGCGAACACCCAGAATCCCTCTGGGGTTGAAAGCCGAGAGAACTGTTCACCGGGTTACTCTCAACCCGTCGACGGCCTCCCCAGAGGAGATGCTATATGTGGCGGTCCCAAAGCTGTCGGAAGGCGTCACGATCGTGCCTGGCTCCTTGAGGGTCGGTCTCGAACTCTCCGTCTCAGGCCATGCGAATAATACCGTCGTGAACAACGTCGGCCGAAATCTCGTGAGCCGCCTGAAAATCACGTTTGCAGGAGAAACGCTCCAGAACACCAACCGCTACGACGTCTTCAAGACGTATGAGGAGCTTTACCTGTCCAAGGTCGAGAGAGAGGACCGCCTGGAGCAGGGCATACAGTCGGAAAACATGCGCAAGCTTCGCTCCAAGGCTGGCGATAAGGCGACCATTAACGTCAAGGAGAACGCTCTAAGCGCCACCCACGGGGCGAGGTACACCATCCCGCTAGACCATTCTCTGCTGACGGACCACGGCGTGCTATACCCAAGGGCGCTCTCCGAGGCGCTGCTCTTCGAGATCCGGTCGCGTCGGCTGACCAGGTAGTAGTCGGAACTGATGCCACCAAATTATCCTATGGCATCAAAAATCTAGAGCTGGAGTACGAAAGCCTGAGGGACGACAACCTCGCCCGGTCTGCAGCCGCCGCCTACCACAACGGCACAACGTTCTTCTACGAGCAAGTGAACCTTCACAAGACCTTCGTGATTAGCAAAGGGACGGACAGCATTATCAACGAGAGTGTCAACCTGCCGCGAAGGTCTATGAGTGGTCTGCTGCTCCTCTTCGTGGAGCCATACACGGCAGGGACTCGCGACTCTGAAAAGTCCGTGTACCCCGACATTAAGTGCGTTCGCGTTACAATCGACGGCACGCCAAACAAAGTCTTCAGCCAGGGCCTGCGCCCCACGGATTTCTGGAGGGAGGCGAAAAGGCGGTTCGTCCGCCCCTCCCCGGGGGGGTCACAGCGGAGCGCCCGCCGCCCCGGCAATCGGCCCCGAGTCGTTCTATGGCGATAACAAATTTGCTCTGTGGATCGACCTTCGAACGACGGACGACAGCGCCATCCATGGGGGTGGTCTCCGATTGGTCAATACCCGCGACGGCGTGCACCTCGAGATATAACGCACGGCAGGCGGCTCGGGTAGCGTAAACTGTCACGTGTTTGTAGTGGCCGACGCCCAGATGAACCTTATGAACGGACAGCTAGAGTCCATACAATACTGAGCACATACTCCGGAGCGGTATGGGCCCGAAAAACGTCCCATTTAACGCTCTCATCGTGGGCCCGACGTCATGCGGGAAGACCCAATTCGTAGTGGACCGACTGCGCGGCCCTTTCCTGGGCAAGTTTGGCTACATCGTACTCGTGTGCCCCACCTTTGTCTACAACAAAACATACGACGGCTTCGGCGAGGGCGACAATCGTCTGTTTGTCATCGTACCTGAGGCGGGTCAGATCGACATACTGCTGAGGTTTGTCTCCACCTTCTTCGAAGGCACTAATACGCTAATCATACTCGACGACTGTGCGGCCTCGAAAGACGTAAAGAGGCGCTCTGACCAGCTCGTCAACTTGGCGTTCAGCGCGCGCCACGTGGGTATTAGCGTGTGGGTGATCACGCAGCAGCTCACTAGCATCACGAAGCCGTTCCGCGAGAACATCGCGGCCCTGGTGGTCTTCTATACCCCGAGCAAGGCGGACATGAAAGCTATCCTGCATGACTACGGCGCGGAGCTTTCAGAGGAGAAGATGAAAGAGTACATGAAGGCCCTCAAGACGAAAAAGTTCTCGAAGTTAGAGTTTTGCTTGCGTCACCCTTATACCATCGCCCTGGTCGAACGATGATGAGCGACGAATGCTTTGAGAGTCTTCTCGAGGGGGGCGCCGCCGACCTCCCGGCCGTCGAGACGTTGGACTGCCCGACGCAAGCCGTCCCGGCTGCCGGTGAGCAAACCGAGATAGCAGACGCGAGGGAGAAACTCGCGATCCTCGTAGCCTCGGGGAAGTCGAGAGAGATGGTAGGCAAGGCCCTGACCCACGGCGACGTCAAACGCATGAGCGCCGATGAGGTGAGGAAGTACGAGAGGCGATACGAGACCGCTCTAGCCAGCCGGACTACAGACGCCCTGGCAGACAGCTTTCTGAAGCTAACGACCAAGCTGGTAGGCATGGCGCTGCCGATAGACAGCGTGGCCGATCTCCACAACGACCTAGTGTCCGACTACATCATCATCAACGAGCTCCGTGCTTTGTGCGGAAGCCTGGCTCTACGCTGTGGCCGTTCGATGGCTTTAGCCGCCGGGGCGTTAAACATAGCGCGTCATGTGGACTGCCGTGCCGACACCGGAACGGCAAGCGCTGACGCGCGGAGCCAACGCGAGGTAGCAGCCGCGGACAGTGTCGAGCCCGCCATCCCAGAGTAGACGCTCATTTGAAAGCTTGCCACGTCTCCTACCACTTGGTACCAAGTACTTGGTTCCAAGTAGTTGACACCGCGTGTTCGCAGGTCGACGCAGATGGCGGAACCTCAATAAGTACCAGTGCCCAACCTGACGAACAACTTGCTCAAGAACTTGCCCAAGAACCTGGCAAACAGCATCAAGAACCTGCACGTACGCCTGTGGCTGCCGTCCCGGCAGCGGTGCGCGACGCGCGAATCACGAGCACCGAACCGCCCGCGACCCGACCTCACCCTGGACGAGTCGAAGCCGGAAGGCGCTTGGCAAAGTGGAACCGAATCAACAGAGCGAAGAAAGAGGCGCTTCGTGTCGCCGCTGCGCAGCAGCTGCCGGTAACCCCGGGGCCGAGCGAGCCGCAGCCGGGACGGCGCTTGCGCGCCGACGATGCCGCCTCCGGAACGGCAAGCGCTGGCATGCCTTCGGCACACACACCTGCCCCGGAGAGCAACTCTGCCTGGTCGGCCAGCTCGATCATCGGGCTCGCTGGTCTTCTAGTGTCATCGATCGGCCTCTACACACGTAGGCAGGAGCTAGCTGCCGCGTTCACGCGCACACCAGCTGGTGGCCCGAGGGCCGAGCGAGCTACCGATCCGCACGCAGCGGCCGACGGCGGGACTCCGCCCACAAGGCCGCCGTTGGCGGCCACATAGCAGACCAAGGAGCGCGCTCCGGCGACAGCGCTTCGCGCTCCCGGGTCTCGGCTGTTATCCATGGAGTAAGCAGACATTTAGACACGAGGGCCCCACCCGTATCCGCACGATGTCAACGACGCAGCAGAGCAAGATTACAAAGACCATCACCGACGCTGCAGTCATAACCGGCCTCGTCGCCGGCAATGGCTGGGTTGGGCGCAAGGTCTTACGCGAGGACTTCACCAAAGATCCCTCCGCGAACGCCATGAACTACGCAAAAATGACTGCCGCCGTCGCAGGTGCTGTCGCTTTGAAGGGTTACCTTGAGGACCAGAAGATCCTGCCCATGTAGTGTACTGTGGTACATGTAGGCCGTGTATTAAACTCGTGCGCGCCTTGCGCATACACACAGCACGTGGAGTGTGCTTCGCATAAACATGGCCTCTGTCGCGATTTTGATTGGCGGCGCCGTCCTAATCGCGACTGCATTCGTTGGTGGCAACTACCTCGCAAAGTTCCTGTCGAACGATGAGAGCCCCGCCTAAGCCGAGAAGGAGAGGCACGACAAGGCCCTAGAGAAATACCAACAAGACTATGGACGCTACCAACAGCGGCGACAAAAAATCCTCGATTGGCAAGCTCAAAGTCGCGAGAGAGGGTCCCTCGCAAAGCAGAACTTCACTCAAACTCTACAACCAGACCTCCCCGGAGTCGATGCGGGCCCCCGAGCTGTCCGACTACTACGTACCCAGCAAAACGCAGAAGAACGCCGAGTTGGCGTGAATAGGCGCCGGCGCTCTCGCCATCGGCTACGCAGCCAGACGCTTGCTGTGATGCAGCTGCCGTCGAAACGCGTATACGCACATATGCGTCTAGGCGGCCTTTTTCCATGCTGCGCGTATACGTGTACGTATACGTATACGTGTACGTATACGTACGCCGAAGGCGTAGCAGACGGCATCCGCCTGTTGGAGACTGACCCCCCCCGTCGCGATACGCACGTAATGGCCCGCCGAAACGGTAAGCGCATGTCCGACGAAGAACTCGATGCATTCCTTCGTCCTATATACTACGCCAGAGGTGGCTTCCAGGGAGTGACCGCTCTGCACACCAAACTTCCCAAGGGCTCAGCCTCCATAGATCGAGTGCGCAAGTGGGTAAGCTCTCAGCCCGTCGGGGGCTACACGCAGACGCCCCCTCCTCCTACTACCTACGCCCACTTCTCGGAGCAGATACCAAACCGTATCCACCAGTCGAACCTGCTATTCTTGACAACCGACCGCGGGTACAAGTATGCCCTGACTGTCGTTGACGTTGCTTCACGATATAAAGCCGCCCGCCTACTGAGGTCTAAGAGCGCGGCCGTCGTCTCCCGCGAACTCGCTGGCATCTATGCAGAGGGACCCCTCACATGGCCAAAAGTCCTCATGGTTGATGACGGCACGGAGTTCAAGGGTGCTACCACGAAGCTCCTAACAGACCACGGGGTGGAGGTCCGACGGGCTGAGCCAGGGCACCACAGGAGCCAAGCTTTCGCCGAGTCTTTCCATCGCTGGCTGGCGCAGCGCCTATTTCGTGCGCAGTACTCGAGGGAGCTTGCGTCCGGCAAGACAAACCGCGAGTAGGTTACTGCTCTGCCAATTGTCATCTCGGACATAAACGCAACGAAGACTCGCATGACTGGCCTTGCGCCTGAGGACGCCATAAAGCTGAGGCGCGTGCCTCTCAAAGCCGAAAAGCCCCCCTTAGAGGTCCCCTTGGAGGTCGGAACGGAGGTGTACATCGCCGTAAACGAGGAAGACCTTCAGGACAAGGACCGACGGCGAGCGACGGACCCGTGGTGGACAAGCAAGGCGTACCCAGTACTAAAGAGGGTCTTGGAGCCCGGACAGCCAGTGTTGTATTACACGGCGTACTCTAAGCACGGCTTCACGCGATCGCAGTTGCGTAGTGCCACCCTAGCGTGATCAGCGCTTGTGCCTTCTATTGCAGCTAAGGCACGTGAGTCTGACATTCCACTTGTAGTGACCCTGACTGTCGTCCAGCCGGTCGATACTGAAGCATTGGGGATGGCTCTTGGTGTACCCCTGAAGCAGAAGCTGAGTGCCACAGACCGTGCACTTCTTTTCCGCGTCAGCAATCATGCCGAGTACGTGGTCTACCGTCAGAACGTGTTGCGATCCAGTGTTCTTTGTGCGACCCTTTTGCCTGTCGTCTATAGCGTATCGCTTGATTCGCGCTATAATGAGCTCTTCACTGGGCGTAGCCTGCAGTCCTGTGGGAAGCAAGGCACCTGGGGTGTCATCGGGGGGGATCACGCTGACTATCTGGTCGGCGAGCCGCACGCGGGAGATGCCGGTGTACACAGCATTCGTGATCCAGCCCTCTAAGCTGTGGTCTATGATAAACAGACGTCTTGGGTTCTGGATGGGCCGTACCCATTCGTACCCAGGCCTCTTGTGGCGCCACTCTCCATACCTCGGATTTCGCTCCACGAGCTTCACACCACTGGGCACCGCCTTTGCGTATATGGCATCTGTGCACACACGGAGGACGTCTTCGCGAGGGAACCGCCTCAACATGCGTCGCAACGCTATGTTTGTGTACGCCAAGACGAAGGCCCTGATGTGGTACCATTGTGAGCGCCGGACTCCGTCTTTGTATTTGATCAGATGAGCCCCGTCGGCATGCTCGAAGTTAAGTAAGTGGTCGGTGCCCGCAAGGAGGTTTGTCAGATACGCGGCTTCTTCAGGGTCGCGGACTACGATCGAGGACTCGTCGCCATGGCGAGCGCACTTGCCTACGAAACGCACAGCGAGATCTCGACCCTGCGAGTCTTCGCCGCCGGGGCCGGAGTGGGGGAACTTGATGGAGTCCTTTTTTCCGACGCTATACCACACCTCCCTCGCCGCGGCCATGGCGAGGTCACCCGAGTCTAGCAGGTCCTTGAGCTCTGGTGATCCAGCCCTCGTTTTGTTCCAAGTGCTGCCCTACCCTCCCGGAAGTGTAGGGGTGGCAGGCCTCAGAGAACCCCCACTCGGTCAACTGAATGGCCCCGGTCAGTTGAAGAACCTCGCTCAATGGCCGTCCCGCAACATCCGCGATACGATACACGTTCGTAGGGAAGCCGTATTTCCGTACCAGATCAATGGCGTCCGAGGCGCCGCCGAAGACACCGTCCTCGCATCCTAGGTACGCCGCACGCATGTCGATGTGAGCATGAGGCTCCTAAGTTTTCCCTGCTATTCCACACTTTGGACTCAACCTGCGCCGCTCGCCAGACGTCCCTGTATATAGGAGGCGTTGGCCTGATGTTTTCTCTTTGGGTCCACTTCTTGAAGCCATACCCTATTGCGCCACCCATCGAGTGCGTAGCTTTGATGTACTCTTGGTAGGCTGGGTGATCATCAGGGAGCCATTGAGGATCGTGTCCAGTCTCGTCTGTAAACGCCCTGTCGATAGCCCATCCGTCTTGTCTTGACCGGTACAGTTTGCCTTCGTGCGTGACTATAACACGCCCACACAGCCAGACCCTCGTGCTTCTGGGGATCGCCCTGTTTATGAAGCGGATGAGCACCTCTCGCACCTTTGCCTCGTGAGTTTTTGCGGCGGCACTGGTAGCGCGAGGCGCTGCCTCTCCCTGACATAGCGAACGAAGCTCCCTCTCAGCCTCGAAGTCTAGGCCGTGGACGCTCGCGATCGCAGGTGGTTCAGTCGGAAGCTCCGCCCAGGCGTGGTTATTGTGGCAAGGGATGCGGATTTGTGTGTACCCCCTCTCGTACTTCCCCGAGTCCCACAGGACGTTGCCCAGGGCGTCCACGGCTACCAGCTTTATCCCGAGCTTCTTTTCCATCTCAAAGAGGTCTTCTTTGGTGCATCCCGTAGTGGCCAGCTTCTTGTCGAATCGCTCGAGGATCTTGCCTCGTGTCTTGGTTAGACCAAGGGAGCGCGAGGTGCCGCGGTTCCTCAAGAAGTCGGCAACGTAGCTCACAACACAGTTAACGAAGGCGTCACCCCCCTCTCGCACAAACATTGGCCCAGGCTCACCATTTTGCTCAGGTAAAGGGCGAAGCTCGTATCTCACGTAGACGAGGTACTCTCGCCCCTTCTCCCAAATACCCGCATCGATGCCTTCCAGGGCGCCGAATGCGATTTGGCCCCCCCTTTTGACTAACAACCCACCGATCTTGTGCTCCGAGCGCCCTTCCTCCTCTGTGATTGGCGCCAATGGCTCTGCGGGGCCTTACCAACGGCCGTGAAGAGTCTGTAACGCCGGTCGGGGTCTACCATCTCGAGCACCAGCGGAAGCACTGCGTTCGCCCGCAGAGACTCTCGCACGTGCGAGACCCACCACACCGAGCCGTCGTCATTAATATCAGGCCCCCGCACAACCGGCTTTAGAGCAATCACACCTGTTCCACCAAGATCTCGCATCTCCTGGTAAACACTGGCGCTTATGTCTCGGCCCCGTAGAGTGGCATCCACGCTTGGGAACCCAAGATGGGCGCCGCCGACGAAGAGAGAGTAGTACGTCTCGGGGTCTAAGCTCTCCGGGCCCTTCTGCCGCCGTCCCGGCAGCAGAGGGTCGAACTCGCGCCAGACCTCCTCCGTCCACACCTTCTCCGGTACGAGCGGCTTAAGCAGCCTGTGTTTGACATCGTCGGGGATGTCCTCGTCCAGGATGTTTTGGACCAGCCCTGCCAGTACGGCGGGCGCCTCTTTGTCACACACGCTATCGAGAATCTCCTCTATATAAGCGTCCATGTTTGGGTATACCCTGTGCCACCCAATCTCCAACTGCCCGTATCACAACCGGCGGGATGAGTGCCCGGGTATGACCCGCGCCACCCAGTCTCTAACTGGGAGTTCGGGTATGCCCCGTGCCACCCAGTCTCTAATTGACCGCACCGCGAGCCGCGATGTCAGACAGGACGAGCGCGAACCGCTTCCGAGCGCGCCTCTCGAAGCCACGCATCCATTGCCCTACACGATTCGCTCCGCAGGGGCGGCACAACCGCGTCTCCGACCGAGTCGGAAAACGGTAAACGGAAGTCGGCAAACCCAACAAACCATCTGACTGGAGGTTACATTCGGAAAAAGCATCAGGGTTACATTCGGGAATTTTTTTACGAGTATAACCTCCAAAAGGTTACAATCGATATTTTTTTTCCGAGTGTAAATTCCAAAAAGTAACATTAGGAAAAATAAAATATTATACTCGGAAAAAAAGGTATATCAATCTATCGCGCGCTCTGCTCTGCGTTCGAATCTACTTAATCAAGTTATCTAAGGAATCTACTCAATTCTTGTGTGCATAAAATACATACAGGATCCTGAACAAAGCATGAGCACATCAAAGATGCTGAGAGTACATAAAAATGTCCCTATACCTTCTTTTTATGTCATGACACACCAAGAACAGTATAATTAAGTATCGATATTTAAAAAAAAATAAAGAACAAAAATAGGCTATCAGCGG
Organism: Nematostella vectensis; assembly: GCF_932526225.1. Lineage (NCBI taxonomy): Eukaryota > Metazoa > Cnidaria > Anthozoa > Actiniaria > Edwardsiidae > Nematostella > Nematostella vectensis. Next base: position 835,804 of record NC_064035.1, on the reverse strand, counting down.
GAATCGAACCCGGGTCGCTGCGTTAGTAGTCAAGTGCCCGCAACGAAAGACTAACGTGGCATTCCTGAAGGGAATTGTAATGAAAATTACTTTTAATACTATTAGTATAGTAAACTATCCCAAGCAAAGTTACCATCTGACTGGAGGTTACAATCGGGAAAATTTACCAGGGTTACATTCGGGAAATTTTTCCCGAGTGAAACCTCCAAAAGGTTACAATCGAGAAATGTTTTCCGAGTGTAACTTCGAAAAGGTTACAATAGGGAACATAAAAGATTATACTCGGGAATAAAAGGTCTATCTATCGCGCGCTATGCTCTGGGTTAGAATCTAAGCAATCAAGTTACCTAAGGAATCTAGTTATTTTCTTGTGCGCATAAAATGTATAATGGATACTGAACAAAGCATGAACACATCTCAGATGCTGAGAGTACATAAAAATATCCTTATACACTTTTTTTCAGTTCGATGTCATGACACACCAAGAACAGTATAATTTAATATAGATTTAGGCACTGCCTAAAAGCGGAGCCAGCATTGAACACCTTCTGTGTTGACTGATTGAGGTATTTTGGGGGATCTAGGATCCTGCTCTTTACTGAGATTTATTTATTGTACCAACCAAATGGATCCAGGCCTTATTCAATAATTTAAATTATACAGTACATCAAAGTTAACAAACACAATTCCTGGTAAGGATATGGCTGTCAAAGTTGTCAAGAGTCTAATGGTAAATTCTTATGTCCCATCATAGAAGTTTATAAATATATTTTTTTAATCAAAACAATACTACGAAAAGCTTTGCCCTTGTGAAGAATAGGTCATGGATTCAACAGCATTCCACAGATTTGAAATAATATATTTAGACTGTTTAGAAGCCATACTGTAATTTTTATGTATTGATTTAGTGGCGATTCTCTCCTTCATTGGACCGAATATTCAGAAAAATGTCTGGAAATTAAAATCCAAAAATATATCTCCTTTCATGTATATTTGTGCACCCACCATTTACCATATAGTGGCCTTGTTGTTGGTGGCCTACTCCAAAATGAATGCAATGAAGAAAAAACAGATTGATTTTGGAAGCAAATCCTAAAAAAAAAAACATCTAAGGCATCACTGACAGTGCTAAAATGCTAACTTCTAATTTCAAACCAAACCCTTTCATTGATCTATGGGGTAGAGAGGAAGGAAAGAATAGCAATTGACTAAAAAATAGTCGACGGGGGAGGAGAAATAAAGGGAATTGACTCAACTTGAAAGGTTTGTTGAAAAAAAAATTAACAGTAATGAAAATAATTTGATTGAGCATTTCTTGACATTTCCCCTTTCCCATTATCTTAACCCTTTCATCACCACAGGCCTCTAAAGAGGCCATGTCTATGCTATCCAAGCTATGTGAGCAGAATTCTATTATTGAAAAAGAACAAGGTTGTTGCTAGTGTTATAAAGTTTAAGTATCTTGCCCTAAAAAACCCTTCCCTTAAAAAAAGTTTCATTAATGTTCATTTGTAAAGCTACATTCTGACAAGCTTTGTCCTTGCGAAGAACAAGTAATGGATGAAACAGGATTTCAAAGATAGAATATAGTGTCAGACACAATTTTAGCAAGATGCAATACTGAAGTTTTAATGTACCATTTTAAGTGGTGATTTTCCATCCCCATCGGAATTAATATCTACAAATATACATCCAGTAATGCATTATATTTTGGTGTTTTTTAGAAACCCTGGATCTAACTATTCCAATGAAATAAATCTAAAAAATTAAAATAAATGTAATGGAAAAGGAAAGGAAATCCTAAAAAGAAGATATAAGTGAAAGTACTAAATCAAAATTTCTAATTTAAAAATCAAATCTGTTTATTAATTTATTTTTGGTGTAGAGGGGAAATAGCAAAGAGCATCAATTGCATAAAAATAGTCAACAGGGAGAAGGAAAGGAAGAAATATAACTCTTTTTTAAATGTTTGAAAAGAAAATATAATAACAATAATGTGATAATTATATTCAGTACTTTCCTAAAACATCCCCTTTCCCATTATCTTTAGGTTGAGAGAAAACTGTTTTCGTTACAGATTTATTATTTAAAAAGCAAAATTATGTTTTTAGTTTTATATAATATAAGTATCTTGTTCTAAAAAAAAACCTATTGAGTGTGTACTGCTGAATCACATAGTAATGCCCTAGTCATTTGAGCCCCCTCCCTTATGGTCCTGGGGAAGTCAGGGGTAAATGTGGGGTTTTAGATTACTTTTTAACCAGAATATATCGAGAGGGGTGGTTGTATTGACTGTTTTTGACTCTTAACTTGGAAACAGGCTTTTATTAAAGTCTAATCCCCCACCCTTTCCTGGGACCATGTGTGTGGGGGTATCAAATGACTAGTGAATAAGAACTCCCTACTGTCTTTCAGACATGTCTTTTAAGACATGGTTTTCAATTCTCATGTCTTCCAGTCTTTAGCATTCATCTTGGCCCTCAGGTAGTCCCTGGTTCATAAAAGAGTAACATTTCTTTCAAAACAATCTTTTTATCAAGACATTTATAATCTGAATAATTTCCACAAATATTTAAAAAAATAATAATAAACACATGAGATGTAAGATGCAGACAATAACAATACATATTGGCAACAGGGGTTGAATTTTGTTTTGTTTTTATCCTCGGTAAGGAAAATTTCTCTTGTAAGTTGAAAAAGTTGCTGTATCTTCTAAGGATATGTATCTTCTTAGGACTAAGAGCACAGGATATAAAGATAAGAACGGTCTTCTTTACCAGTATATGACAAATGCAACACGATATTGGTTAGCCTTTATGAAGTATTTCAACAGAATCAACAATAAAAATAGAACAAAGAATGACAAAACAAAAGGTGTTATGCTCATTCTCAAAGCAAACAAAAAGGACAACAAAAAGCCCAATAACTGTCATATCCTCAATAGACAAAAGAAATCGTAGTCTGAAACTAACCTTGCATTTTAGCGCTTTCTTGTGGTTTTGTTCGCTTTTTAATGTGAACTATTACTTACTTAAATTTACTAGCAAAAACCAGACATATTCTTACATAAATCTTGGCGTGAATGAAAGTTAGTAGATCTCCTTTAGTTGATTTTATCCTTAAGTCACAAAATTTGAGGCAAAATAAATAATCATCGCATAATCGACAAGAACGTTTTCCCTTGCTCTGTGCTTGTATTTAGTCGCCATTTAATTAAGTATCGATATTTCAAAAAAAAAAAAAAGAAAAAAAAAATAGGCTATCAGCGGGAATCGAACCCGGGTCGCTGCGTTAGTAGTCAAGTGCCCGCAACGAAAGACTAACGTGGCATTGCTGAAGGGAATTGTAATGAAAATTACTTTTAATACTATTGGTATCGTAAACTATCCCAAGCAAAGTCACCATCGGACTGGAGGTTACATTCGGGAAAAGATTCAGGGTTACATTCGGCAATTTGTTTTACGAGTGTAACCTCCAAAAAGTTACAATCGATAATTTTTTTTCCGAATGTAAATTCCAAAAAGTAACATTAGGAAAAATAAAACAGTATACTCGGAAAAAAAGGTATATCAATCTATCGAGCGCTATGCTCTATGTTAGAATCTACTTAATCAAGTTATCCAAGGAATCTAGTTAGTTCTTGTGTGCATAAAATATGTACAGGATCCTGAACAAAGCATGAGCACATCAAAGATGCTGAGAGTACATAAAAATGTCCCTATACCTTCTTTTTATGTCATGACACACCAAGAACAGTATAATTAAGTATCGATATTTAAAAAAAAATAAAAGAAAAAAAATAGGCTATCAGCGGGAATCGAACCCGGGTCGATGAGTTAGTAGTCAAGTGCCCGCAACGAAAGACTAACGTGGCATTCCTGAAGGGAATTGTAATGAAAATTACTTTTAATACTATTGGTATCGTAAACTATCCCGAGCAAAGTAACCATCTGACTGGAGGTTACATTCGGAAAAAGCATCAGGGTTACATTCGGGAATTTTTTTACGAGTATAACCTCCAAAAGGTTACAATCGATATTTTTTTTCCGAGTGTAAATTCCAAAAAGTAACATTAGGAAAAATAAAATATTATACTCGGAAAAAAAGGTATATCAATCTATCGCGCGCTCTGCTCTGCGTTCGAATCTACTTAATCAAGTTATCTAAGGGATCTACTCAATTCTTGTGTGCATAAAATACATACAGGATCCTGAACAAAGCATGAGCACATCAAAGATGCTGAGAGTACATAAAAATGTCCCTATACCTTCTTTTTATCTCATGACACACCAAGAACAGTATAATTAAGTATCGATATTTAAAAAAAAAATAGGCTATCAGCGGGAATCGAACCCGGGTCGCTGCGTTAGTAGTCAAGTGCCCGCAACGAAAGACTAACGTGGCATTGCTGAAGGGAATTGTAATGAAAATAACTTTTAATACTATTGGTATCGTAAACTATCCCAAGCAAAGTCAACATCGGACTGGAGGTTACATTCGGGAAAAGCTTCAGGGTTACATTCGGGACTTTGTTTTACGAGTGTAACCTCCAAAAAGTTACAATCGATAATTTTTTTTCCGAATGTAAATTCAAAAAAGTAACATTAGGAAAAATAAAACAGTATACTCGGAAATAAAGGTATATCAATCTATCGAGCGCTATGCTCTATGTTAGAATCTACTTAATCAAGTTATCCAAGGAATCTAGTTAGTTCTTGTGTGCATAAAATATGTACAGGATCCTGAACAAAGCATGAGCACATCAAAGATGCTGAGAGTACATAAAAATGTCCCTATACCTTCTTTTTATGTCATGACACACCAAGAACAGTATAATTAAGTATCGATATTTAAAACAAAATAAAAGAAAAACAAATAGGCTATCAGCGGGAATCGAACCCGGGTCGCTGCGTTAGTAGTCAAGTGCCCGCAACGAAAGACTAACGTGGCATTGCTGAAGGGAATTGTAATGAAAATTACTTTTAATACTATTGGTATCGTAAACTATCCCAAGCAAAGTCACCATCGGACTGGAGGTTACATTCGGGAAAAGCTTCAGGGTTACATTCGGGAATTTGTTTTACGAGTGTAACCTCCAAAAAGTTACAATCGATAATTTTTTTTCCGAATGTAAATTCCAAAAAGTAACATTAGGAAAAATAAAACAGTATACTCGGAAAAAAAGGTAGATCAATCTATCGAGCGCTATGCTCTATGTTAGAATCTACTTAATCAAGTTATCCAAGGAATCTAGTTAGTTCTTGTGTGCATAAAATATGTACAGGATCCTGAACATAGCATGAGCACATCAAAGATGCTGAGAGTACATAAAAATGTCCCTATACCTTCTTTTTATGTCATGACACACCAAGAACAGTATAATTAAGTATCGATATTTAAAAAAAAATAAAAGAAAAAAAATAGGCTATCAGCGGGAATCGAACCCGGGTCGCTGCGTTAGTAGTCAAGTGCCCGCAACGAAAGACTAACGTGGCATTGCTGAAGGGAATTGTAATGAAAATTACTTTTAATACTATTGGTATCGTAAACTATCCCAAGCAAAGTCACCATCGGACTGGAGGTTACATTCGGGAAAAGCTTCAGGGTTACATTCGGGAATTTGTTTTACAAGTATCCATAATTTTTTTTCCGAATGTAAATTCCAAAAAGTAACATTAGGAAAAATAACACAGTATACTCGGAAAAAAAGGTATATCAATCTATCGAGCGCTATGCTGTATGTTAGAATCTACTTAATCAAGTTATCCAAGGAATCTAGTTAGTTCTTGTGTGCATAAAATATGTACAGGATCCTGAACAAAGCCTGAGCACATCAAAGATGCTGAGAGTACATAAAAATGTCCCTATACCTTCTTTTTATGTCATGACACACCAAGAACAGTATAATTAAGTATCGATATTTAAAAAAAAAAATAAAAGAAAAAAAAAATTGGCTATCAGCGGGAATAGAACACGGGTAGCTGCGTTAGTAGTCAAGTGCCCGCAACGAAAGACTAACGTGGCATTGCTGAAGGGAATTGTAATGAAAATTACTTTTAATACTATTGGTATCGTAAACTATCCCAAGCAAAGTCACCATCGGACTGGAGGTTACATTCGGGAAAAGCTTCAGGGTTACATTCGGGAATTTGTTTTACGAGTGTAACCTCCAAAAGGTTACAATCGATAATTTTTTTTCCGAATGTAAATTCCAAAAAGTAAAATTAGGAAAAATAAAACAGTATACTCGGAAAAAAAGGTATATCAATCTATCGAGCGCTATGCTCTATGTTAGAATCTACTTAATCAAGTTATCCAAGGAATCTAGTTAGTTCTTGTGTGCATAAAATATGTACAGGATCCTGAACAAAGCATGAGCACATCAAAGATGCTGAGAGTACATAAAAATGTCCCTATACCTTCTTTTTATGTCATGACAAACCAAGAACAGTATAATTAAGTATCGATATTAAAAAAAAAAGAAAAAAAAAAATAGGCTATCAGCGGAAATCGAACCCGGGTCGCTGCGTTAGTAGTCAAGTGCCCGCAACGAAAGACTAACGTGGCATTGCTGAAGGGAATTGTAATGAAAATTACTTTTAATACTATTGGTATCGTAAACTATCCCAAGCAAAGTCACCATCGGACTGGAGGTTACATTCGGGAAAAGCTTCAGGGTTACATTCGGGAATTTGTTTTACGAGTGTAACCTCCAAAAGGTTACAATCGATAATTTTTTTTCCGAATGTAAATTCCAAAAAGTAACATTAGGAAAAATAAAACAGTATACTCGGAAAAAAAGGTATATCAATCTATCGAGCGCTATTCTGTATGTTAGAATCTACTTAATCAAGTTATCCAAGGAATCTAGTTAGTTCTTGTGTGCATAAAATATGTACAGGATCCTGAACAAAGCATGAGCACATCAAAGATGCTGAGAGTACATAAAAATGTCCCTATACCTTCTTTTTATGTCATGACACACCAAGAACAGTATAATTAAGTATCGATATTTAAAAAAAAAAATAAAAGAAAAAAAAATAGGCTATCAGCGGGAATCGAACCCGGGTAGCTGCGTTAGTAGTCAAGTGCCCGCAACGAAAGACTAACGTGGCATTGCTGAAGGGAATTGTAATGAAAATTACTTTTAATACTATTGGTATCGTAAACTATCCCAAGCAAAGTCACCATCGGACTGGAGGTTACATTCGGGAAAAGCTTCAGGGTTACATTCGGGAATTTGTTTTACGAGTGTAACCTCCAAAAGGTTACAATCGATAATTTTTTTTCCGAATGTAAATTCCAAAAAGTAACATTAGGAAAAATAAAACAGTATACTCGGAAAAAAAGGTATATCAATCTATCGAGCGCTATACTCTATGTTAGAATCTACTTAATCAAGTTATCCAAGGAATCTAGTTAGTTCTTGTCTGCATAAAATATGTACAGGATCCTGAACAAAGCATGAGCACATCAAAGATGCTGAGAGTACATAAAAATGTCCCTATACCTTCTTTTTATCTCATGACACACCAAGAACAGTATAATTAAGTATCGATATATAAAAAAAATAGGCTATCAGCGGGAATCGAACCCGGGTCGCTGCGTTAGTAGTCAAGTGCCCGCAACGAAAGACTAACGTGGCATTGCTGAAGGGAATTGTAATGAAAATTACTTTTAATACTATTGGTATCGTAAACTATCCCAAGCAAAGTCACCATCGGACTGAAGGTTACATTCGGGAAAAGCTTCAGGGTTACATTCGGGAATTTGTTTTACGAGTGTAACCTGCAAAAGGTTACAAAGACTAAAGTGGCATTGCTGAAGGGAATTGTAATAAAAATTACTTTTAATACTATTAGTATCGTAAACTATCCCAAGCAAAGTCACCATCGGACTGGAGGTTACATTCGGGAAAAGCTTCAGGGTTACATTCGGGAATTTGTTTTACGAGTGTAACCTCCAAAAGGTTACAGGTTACAGTATACTCGGAAAAAAAGGTATATCAATCTATCGAGCGCTATGCTCTATGTTAGAATCTACTTAATCAAGTTATCTAAGGAATCTAGTTAGTTCTTGTGTGCATAACATATGTACTGGATCCTGAACAAAGCATGAGCACATCAAAGATGCTGAGTGTACATAAAAATGTCCCTATACCTTCTTTCTATGTCATGACACACCAAGAACAGTATAATTAAGTATCGATATTTAAAAAAAAAAAAAAAGAAAAAAAAATAGGCTATCAGCGGGAATCGAACCCGGGTAGCTGCGTTAGTAGTCAAGTGCCCGCAACGAAAGACTAACGTGGCATTGCTGAAGGGAATTGTAATGAAAATTACTTTTAATACTATTGGTATCGTAAACTATCCCAAGCAAAGTCACCATCGGACTGGAGGTTACATTCGGGAAAGGCTTCAGGGTTACATTCGGGAATTTGTTTTACGAGTGTAACCTCCAAAAGGTTACAATCGATAATTTTTTTTCCGAATGTAAATTCCAAAAAGTAACATTAGGAAAAATAAAACAGTATACTCGGAAAAAAAGGTATATTAATCTATCGAGCGCTATGCTGTATGTTAGAATCTACTTAATCAAGTTATCCAAGGAATCTAGTTAGTTCTTGTGTGCATAAAATATGTACAGGATCCTGAACAAAGCATGAGCACATCAAAGATGCTGAGAGTACATAAAAATGTCCCTATACCTTCTTTTTATCTCATGACACACCAAGAACAGTATAATTAAGTATCGATATATAAAAAAAATAGGCTATCAGCGGGAATCGAACCCGGGTGGCTGCGTTAGTAGTCAAGTGCCCGCAACGAAAGACTAACGTGGCATTGCTGAAGGGAATTGTAATGAAAATTACTTTTAATACTATTGGTATCGTAAACTATCCCAAGCAAAGTCACCATCGGACTGAAGGTTACATTCGGGAAAAGCTTCAGGGTTACATTCGGGAATTTGTTTTACGAGTGTAACCTGCAAAAGGTTACAATCGATATTTTTTTTTTCCGAATGTAAATTCAAAAAAGTAACATTAGGAAAAATAAAACAGTATACTCGGAAAAAAAGGTATATCAATCTATCGAGCGCTATGCTCTATGTTAGAATCTACTTAATCAAGTTATCCAAGGAATCTAGTTAGTTCTTGTGTGCATAAAATATGTACAGGATCCTGAACAAAGCATGAGCACATCAAAGATGCTGAGAGTACATAAAAATGTCCCTATACCTTCTTTTTATGTCATGACACACCAAGAACAGTATAATTAAGTATCGATATTTAAAAAAAAAATAAAGAAAAAAAAATAGGCTATCAGCGGGAATCGAACCCGGGTAGCTGCGTTAGTAGTCAAGTGCCCGCAACGAAAGACTAACGTGGCATTGCTGAAGGGAATTGTAATGAAAATTACTTTTAATACTATTGGTATCGTAAACTATCCCAAGCAAAGTCACCATCGGACTGGAGGTTACATTCGGGAAAAGCTTCAGGGTTACATTCGGGAATTTGTTTTACGAGTGTAACCTCCAAAAGGTTACAATCGATAATTTTTTTTCCGAATGTAAATTCCAAAAAGTAACATTAGGAAAAATAAAACAGTATACTCGGAAAAAAAGGTATATCAATCTATCGAGCGCTATACTCTATGTTAGAATCTACTTAATCAAGTTATCCAAGGAATCTAGTTAGTTCTTGTCTGCATAAAATATGTACAGGATCCTGAACAAAGCATGAGCACATCAAAGATGCTGAGAGTACATAAAAATGTCCCTATACCTTCTTTTTATCTCATGACACACCAAGAACAGTATAATTAAGTATCGATATATAAAAAAAATAGGCTATCAGCGGGAATCGAACCCGGGTGGCTGCGTTAGTAGTCAAGTGCCCGCAACGAAAGACTAACGTGGCATTGCTGAAGGGAATTGTAATGAAAATTACTTTTAATACTATTGGTATCGTAAACTATCCCAAGCAAAGTCACCATCGGACTGAAGGTTACATTCGGGAAAAGCTTCAGGGTTACATTCGGGAATTTGTTTTACGAGTGTAACCTGCAAAAGGTTACAAAGACTAAAGTGGCATTGCTGAAGGGAATTGTAATGAAAATTACTTTTAATACTATTAGTATCGTAAACTATCCCAAGCAAAGTCACCATCGGACTGGAGGTTACATTCGGGAAAAGCTTCAGGGTTACATTCGGGAATTTGTTTTACGAGTGTAACCTCCAAAAGGTTACAGGTTACAGTATACTCGGAAAAAAAGGTATATCAATCTATCGAGCGCTATGCTCTATGTTAGAATCTACTTAATCAAGTTATCTAAGGAATCTAGTTAGTTCTTGTGTGCATAACATATGTACTGGATCCTGAACAAAGCATGAGCACATCAAAGATGCTGAGTGTACATAAAAATGTCCCTATACCTTCTTTCTATGTCATGACACACCAAGAACAGTATAATTAAGTATCGATATTTAAAAAAAAAAAAAAGAAAAAAAAATAGGCTATCAGCGGGAATCGAACCCGGGTAGCTGCGTTAGTAGTCAAGTGCCCGCAACGAAAGACTAACGTGGCATTGCTGAAGGGAATTGTAATGAAAATTACTTTTAATACTATTGGTATCGTAAACTATCCCAAGCAAAGTCACCATCGGACTGGAGGTTACATTCGGGAAAGGCTTCAGGGTTACATTCGGGAATTTGTTTTACGAGTGTAACCTCCAAAAGGTTACAATCGATAATTTTTTTTCCGAATGTAAATTCCATAAAGTAACATTAGGAAAAATAAAACAGTATACTCGGAAAAAAAGGTATATTAATCTATCGAGCGCTATGCTGTATGTTAGAATCTACTTAATCAAGTTATCCAAGGAATCTAGTTAGTTCTTGTGTGCATAAAATATGTACAGGATCCTGAACAAAGCATGAGCACATCAAAGATGCTGAGAGTACATAAAAATGTCCCTATACCTTCTTTTTATCTCATGACACACCAAGAACAGTATAATTAAGTATCGATATATAAAAAAAATAGGCTATCAGCGGGAATCGAACCCGGGTGGCTGCGTTAGTAGTCAAGTGCCCGCAACGAAAGACTAACGTGGCATTGCTGAAGGGAATTGTAATGAAAATTACTTTTAATACTATTGGTATCGTAAACTATCCCAAGCAAAGTCACCATCGGACTGAAGGTTACATTCGGGAAAAGCTTCAGGGTTACATTCGGGAATTTGTTTTACGAGTGTAACCTGCAAAAGGTTACAATCGATATTTTTTTTTTCCGAATGTAAATTCAAAAAAGTAACATTAGGAAAAATAAAACAGTATACTCGGAAAAAAAGGTATATCAATCTATCGAGCGCTATGCTCTATGTTAGAATCTACTTAATCAAGTTATCCAAGGAATCTAGTTAGTTCTTGTGTGCATAAAATATGTACAGGATCCTGAACAAAGCATGAGCACATCAAAGATGCTGAGAGTACATAAAAATGTCCCTATACCTTCTTTTTATATCATGACACACCAAGAACAGTATAATTAAGTATCGATATTTAAAAAAAAAATAAAGAAAAAAAAATAGGCTATCAGCGGGAATCGAACCCGGGTAGCTGCGTTAGTAGTCAAGTGCCCGCAACGAAAGACTAACGTGGCATTGCTGAAGGGAATTGTAATGAAAATTACTTTTAATACTATTGGTATCGTAAACTATTCCAAGCAAAGTCACCATCGGACTGAAGGTTACATTCGGGAAAAGCTTCAGGGTTACATTCGGGAATTTGTTTTACGAGTGTAACCTGCAAAAGGTTACAATCGATAATTTTTTTTTCCGAATGTAAATTCAAAAAAGTAACATTAGGAAAAATAAAACAGTATACTCGGAAAAAAAGGTATATCAATCTATCGAGCGCTATGCTCTATGTTAGAATCTACTTAATCAAGTTATCCAAGGAATCTAGTTAGTTCTTGTGTGCATAAAATATGTACAGGATCCTGAACAAAGCATGAGCACATCAAAGATGCTGAGAGTACATAAAAATGTCCCTATACCTTCTTTTTATGTCATGACACACCAAGAACAGTATAATTAAGTATCGATATTTAAAAAAAAAATAAAGAAAAAAAAATAGGCTATCAGCGGGAATCGAACCCGGGTAGCTGCGTTAGTAGTCAAGTGCCCGCAACGAAAGACTAACGTGGCATTGCTGAAGGGAATTGTAATGAAAATTACTTTTAATACTATTGGTATCGTAAACTATCCCAAGCAAAGTCACCATCGGACTGGAGGTTACATTCGGGAAAAGCTTCAGGGTTACATTCGGGAATTTGTTTTACGAGTGTAACCTCCAAAAGGTTACAATCGATAATTTTTTTTCCGAATGTAAATTCCAAAAAGTAACATTAGGAAAAATAAAACAGTATACTCGGAAAAAAAGGTATATTAATCTATCGAGCGCTATGCTGTATGTTAGAATCTACTTAATCAAGTTATCCAAGGAATCTAGTTAGTTCTTGTGTGCATAAAATATGTACAGGATCCTGAACAAAGCATGAGCACATCAAAGATGCTGAGAGTACATAAAAATGTCCCTATACCTTCTTTTTATCTCATGACACACCAAGAACAGTATAATTAAGTATCGATATATAAAAAAATAGGCTATCAGCGGGAATCGAACCCGGGTGGCTGCGTTAGTAGTCAAGTGCCCGCAACGAAAGACTAACGTGGCATTGCTGAAGGGAATTGTAATGAAAATTACTTTTAATACTATTGGTATCGTAAACTATCCCAAGCAAAGTCACCATCGGACTGAAGGTTACATTCGGGAAAAGCTTCAGGGTTACATTCGGGAATTTGTTTTACGAGTGTAACCTGCAAAAGGTTACAATCGATAATTTTTTTTTCCGAATGTAAATTCAAAAAAGTAACATTAGGAAAAATAAAACAGTATACTCGGAAAAAAAGGTATATCAATCTATCGAGCGCTATGCTCTATGTTAGAATCTACTTAATCAAGTTATCCAAGGAATCTAGTTAGTTCTTGTGTGCATAAAATATGTACAGGATCCTGAACAAAGCATGAGCACATCACAGATGCTGAGAGTACATAAAAATGTCCCTATACCTTCTTTTTATGTCATGACACACCAAGAACAGGATAATTAAGTATCGATATTTAAAAAAAAGAAAAAAGAAAAAAAAAATAGGGTATCAGCGGGAATCGAACCCGGGTAGCTGCGTTAGTAGTCAAGTGCCCGCAACGAAAGACTAACGTGGCATTGCTGAAGGGAATTGTAATGAAAATTACTTTTAATATTATTGGTATCGTAAACTATCCCAAGCAAAGTCACCATCGGACTGGAGGTTACATTGGGGAAAAGCTTCAGGGTTACATTCGGGAATTTGTTTTACGAGTGTAACCTGCAAAAGGTTACAATCGATAATTTTTTTTCCGAATGTAAATTCAAAAAGTAACATTAGGAAAAATAAAACAGTATACTCGGAAAAAAAGGTATATCAATCTATCGAGCGCTATGCTGTATGTTAGAATCTACTTAATCAAGTTATCCAAGGAATCTAGTTAGTTCTTGTGTGCATAAAATATGTACAGGATCCTGAACATAGCTTGAGCACATCACAGATGCTGAGAGTACATAAAAATGTCCCTATACCTTCTTTTCATGTCATGACACACCAAGAACAGTATAATTAAGTATCGATATTTAAAAAAAAAGAAAAGAAATAGAAAATAGGCTATCAGCGGAAATCGAACCCGGGTAGCTGCGTTAGTAGTCAAGTGCCCGCAACGAAAGACTAAAGTGGCATTGCTGAAGGGAATTGTAATGAAAATTACTTTTAATACTATTGGTATCGTAAACTATCCCAAGCAAAGTCACCATCGGACTGGAGGTTACATTCGGGAAAAGCTTCAGGGTTACATTCGGGAATTTGTTTTACGAGTGTAACCTCCAAAAGGTTACAGGTTACAGTATACTCGGAAAAAAAGGTATATCAATCTATCGAGCGCTATGCTCTATGTTAGAATCTACTTAATCAAGTTATCTAATGAATCTAGTTAGTTCTTGTGTGCATAACATATGTACTGGATCCTGAACAAAGCATGAGCACATCAAAGATGCTGAGTGTACATAAAAATGTCCCTATACCTTCTTTGTATGTCATGACACACCAAGAACAGTATAATTAAGTATCGATATTTAAAAAAAAAAAAAAAAAAGAAAAAAAAATAGGCTATCAGCGGGAATCGAACACGGGTCGCTGCGTTAGTAGTCAAGTGCCCGCAACGAAAGACTAACGTGGCATTGCTGAAGGGAATTGTAATGAAAATTACTTTTAATACTATTGGTATCGTAAACTATCCCAAGCAAAGTCACCATCGGACTGGAGGTTACATTCGGGAAAAGCTTCAGGGTTACATTCGGGAATTTGTTTTACGAGTGTAACCTCCAAAAGGTTACAATCGATAATTTTTTTTCCGAATGTAAATTCCAAAAAGTAACATTAGGAAAAATAAAACAGTATACTCGGAAAAAAAGGTATATCAATCTATCGAGCGCTATGCTGTATGTTAGAATCTACTTAATCAAGTTATCCAAGGAATCTAGTTAGTTCTTGTGTGCATAAAATATGTACAGGATCCTGAACAAAGCATGAGCACATCAAAGATGCTGAGAGTACATAAAAATGTCCCTATACCTTCTTTTTATCTCATGACACACCAAGAACAGTATAATTAAGTATCGATATATAAAAAAAAATAGGCTATCAGCGGGAATCGAACCCGGGTCGCTGCGTTAGTAGTCAAGTGCCCGCAACGAAAGACTAACGTGGCATTGCTGAAGGGAATTGTAATGAAAATTACTTTTAATACTATTGGTATCGTAAACTATCCCAAGCAAAGTCACCATCGGACTGAAGGTTACATTCGGGAAAAGCTTCAGGGTTACATTCGAGAATTTGTTTTACGAGTGTAACCTGCAAAAGGTTACAATCGATAATTTTTTTTCCGAATGTAAATTCAAAAAAGTAACATTAGGAAAAATAAAACAGTATACTCGGAAAAAAAGGTATATCAATCTATCGAGCGCTATGCTCTATGTTAGAATCTACTTAATCAAGTTATCCAAGGAATCTAGTTAGTTCTTGTGTGCATAAAATATGTACAGGATCCTGAACAAAGCATGAGCACATCACAGATGCTGAGAGTACATAAAAATGTCCCTATACCTTCTTTTTATGTCATGACACACCAAGAACAGGATAATTAAGTATCGATATTTAAAAAAAAAAAGAAAAAAAAAATAGGCTATCAGCGGGAATCGAACCCGGGTAGCTGCGTTAGTAGTCAAGTGCCCGCAACGAAAGACTAACGTGGCATTGCTGAAGGGAATTGTTAATGAAAATTACTTTTAATATTATTGGTATCGTAAACTATCCCAAGCAAAGTCACCATCGGACTGGAGGTTACATTGGGGAAAAGCTTCAGGGTTACATTCGGGAATTTGTTTTACGAGTGTAACCTGCAAAAGGTTACAATCGATAATTTTTTTTCCGAATGTAAATTCAAAAAAAGTAACATTAGGAAAAATAAAACAGTATACTCGGAAAAAAAGGTATATCAATCTATCGAGCGCTATGCTCTATGTTAGAATCTACTTAATCAAGTTATCCAAGGAATCTAGTTAGTTCTTGTGTGCATAAAATATGTACAGGATCCTGAACATAGCTTGAGCACATCACAGATGCTGAGAGTACATAAAAATGTCCCTATACCTTCTTTTTATGTCATGACACACCAAGAACAGTATAATTAAGTATCGATATTAAAAAAAAAAAAAAGAAAAAAAAATAGGCTATCAGCGGGAATCGAACCCGGGTCGCTGCGTTAGTAGTCAAGTGCCCGCAACGAAAGATTAACGTGGCATTGCTGAAGGGAATTGTAATGAAAATTACTTTTAATACTATTGGTATCGTAAACTATCCCAAGCAAAGTCACCATCGGACTGGAGGTTACATTCGGGAAAAGCTTCAGGGTTACATTCGGGAATTTGTTTTACGAGTGTAACCTCCAAAAGGTTACAATCGATAATTTTTTTTCCGAATGTAAATTCCAAAAAGTAACATTAGGAAAAATAAAACAGTATACTCGGAAAAAAAGGTATATCAATCTATCGAGCGCTATGCTCTATGTTAGAATCTACTTAATCAAGTTATCCAAGGAATCTAGTTAGTTCGTGTGTGCATAAAATATGTACAGGATCCTGAACAAAGCATGAGCACATCAAAGATGCTGAGAGTACATAAAAATGTCCCTATACCTTCTTTTTATGTCATGACACACCAAGAACAGTATAATTAAGTATCGATATTAAAAAAAAAAAAAAGAAAAAAAAATAGGCTATCAGCGGGAATCGAACCCGGGTCGCTGCGTTAGTAGTCAAGTGCCCGCAACGAAAGACTAACGTGGCATTGCTGAAGGGAATTGTAATGAAAATTACTTTTAATACTATTGGTATCGTAAACTATTCCAAGCAAAGTCACCATCGGACTGAAGGTTACATTCGGGAAAAGCTTCAGGGTTACATTCGGGAATTTGTTTTACGAGTGTAACCTGCAAAAGGTTACAATCGATAATTTTTTTTTCCGAATGTAAATTCAAAAAAGTAACATTAGGAAAAATAAAACAGTATACTCGGAAAAAAAGGTATATCAATCTATCGAGCGCTATGCTCTATGTTAGAATCTACTTAATCAAGTTATCCAAGGAATCTAGTTAGTTCTTGTGTGCATAAAATATGTACAGGATCCTGAACAAAGCATGAGCACATCACAGATGCTGAGAGTACATAAAAATGTCCCTATACCTTCTTTTTATGTCATGACACACCAAGAACAGTATAATTAAGTATCGATATTTAAAAAAAAAATAAAGAAAAAAAAATAGGCTATCAGCGGGAATCGAACCCGGGTAGCTGCGTTAGTAGTCAAGTGCCCGCAACGAAAGACTAACGTGGCATTGCTGAAGGGAATTGTAATGAAAATTACTTTTAATACTATTGGTATCGTAAACTATCCCAAGCAAAGTCACCATCGGACTGGAAGTTACATTCCGGAAAAGCTTCAGGGTTACATTCGGGAATTTGTTTTACGAGTGTAACCTCCAAAAGGTTACAATCGATAATTTTTTTTCCGAATGTAAATTCCAAAAAGTAACATTAGGAAAAATAAAACAGTATACTCGGAAAAAAAGGTATATTAATCTATCGAGCGCTATGCTGTATGTTAGAATCTACTTAATCAAGTTATCCAAGGAATCTAGTTAGTTCTTGTGTGCATAAAATATGTACAGGATCCTGAACAAAGCATGAGCACATCAAAGATGCTGAGAGTACATAAAAATGTCCCTATACCTTCTTTTTATCTCATGACACACCAAGAACAGTATAATTAAGTATCGATATATAAAAAAATAGGCTATCAGCGGGAATCGAACCCGGGTGGCTGCGTTAGTAGTCAAGTGCCCGCAACGAAAGACTAACGTGGCATTGCTGAAGGGAATTGTAATGAAAATTACTTTTAATACTATTGGTATCGTAAACTATCCCAAGCAAAGTCACCATCGGACTGAAGGTTACATTCGGGAAAAGCTTCAGGGTTACATTCGGGAATTTGTTTTACGAGTGTAACCTGCAAAAGGTTACAATCGATAATTTTTTTTTCCGAATGTAAATTCAAAAAAGTAACATTAGGAAAAATAAAACAGTATACTCGGAAAAAAAGGTATATCAATCTATCGAGCGCTATGCTCTATGTTAGAATCTTCTTAATCAAGTTATCCAAGGAATCTAGTTAGTTCTTGTGTGCATAAAATATGTACAGGATCCTGAACAAAGCATGAGCACATCACAGATGCTGAGAGTACATAAAAATGTCCCTATACCTTCTTTTTATGTCATGACACACCAAGAACAGGATAATTAAGTATCGATATTTAAAAAAAAGAAAAAAGAAAAAAAAAATAGGGTATCAGCGGGAATCGAACCCGGGTAGCTGCGTTAGTAGTCAAGTGCCCGCAACGAAAGACTAACGTGGCATTGCTGAAGGGAATTGTAATGAAAATTACTTTTAATATTATTGGTATCGTAAACTATCCCAAGCAAAGTCACCATCGGACTGGAGGTTACATTCGGGAAAAGCTTCAGGGTTACATTCGGGAATTTGTTTTACGAGTGTAACCTGCAAAAGGTTACAATCGATAATTTTTTTTCCGAATGTAAATTCAAAAATTAACATTAGGAAAAATAAAACAGTATACTCGGAAAAAAAGGTATATCAATCTATCGAGCGCTATGCTGTATGTTAGAATCTACTTAATCAAGTTATCCAAGGAATCTAGTTAGTTCTTGTGTGCATAAAATATGTACAGGATCCTGAACATAGCTTGAGCACATCACAGATGCTGAGAGTACATAAAAATGTCCCTATACCTTCTTTTCATGTCATGACACACCAAGAACAGTATAATTAAGTATCGATATTTAAAAAAAAAGAAAAGAAATAGAAAATAGGCTATCAGCGGAAATCGAACCCGGGTAGCTGCGTTAGTAGTCAAGTGCCCGCAACGAAAGACTAAAGTGGCATTGCTGAAGGGAATTGTAATGAAAATTACTTTTAATACTATTGGTATCGTAAACTATCCCAAGCAAAGTCACCATCGGACTGGAGGTTACATTCGGGAAAAGCTTCAGGGTTACATTCGGGAATTTGTTTTACGAGTGTAACCTCCAAAAGGTTACAATCGATAATTTTTTTTCCGAATGTAAATTCCAAAAAGTAACATTAGGAAAAATAAAACAGTATACTCGGAAAAAAAGGTATATTAATCTATCGAGCGCTATGCTGTATGTTAGAATCTACTTAATCAAGTTATCCAAGGAATCTAGTTAGTTCTTGTGTGCATAAAATATGTACAGGATCCTGAACAAAGCATGAGCACATCAAAGATGCTGAGAGTACATAAAAATGTCCCTATACCTTCTTTTTATCTCATGACACACCAAGAACAGTATAATTAAGTATCGATATATAAAAAAATAGGCTATCAGCGGGAATCGAACCCGGGTGGCTGCGTTAGTAGTCAAGTGCCCGCAACGAAAGACTAACGTGGCATTGCTGAAGGGAATTGTAATGAAAATTACTTTTAATACTATTGGTATCGTAAACTATCCCAAGCAAAGTCACCATCGGACTGAAGGTTACATTCGGGAAAAGCTTCAGGGTTACATTCGGGAATTTGTTTTACGAGTGTAACCTGCAAAAGGTTACAATCGATAATTTTTTTTTCCGAATGTAAATTCAAAAAAGTAACATTAGGAAAAATAAAACAGTATACTCGGAAAAAAAGGTATATCAATCTATCGAGCGCTATGCTCTATGTTAGAATCTTCTTAATCAAGTTATCCAAGGAATCTAGTTAGTTCTTGTGTGCATAAAATATGTACAGGATCCTGAACAAAGCATGAGCACATCACAGATGCTGAGAGTACATAAAAATGTCCCTATACCTTCTTTTTATGTCATGACACACCAAGAACAGGATAATTAAGTATCGATATTTAAAAAAAAGAAAAAAGAAAAAAAAAATAGGGTATCAGCGGGAATCGAACCCGGGTAGCTGCGTTAGTAGTCAAGTGCCCGCAACGAAAGACTAACGTGGCATTGCTGAAGGGAATTGTAATGAAAATTACTTTTAATATTATTGGTATCGTAAACTATCCCAAGCAAAGTCACCATCGGACTGGAGGTTACATTCGGGAAAAGCTTCAGGGTTACATTCGGGAATTTGTTTTACGAGTGTAACCTGCAAAAGGTTACAATCGATAATTTTTTTTCCGAATGTAAATTCAAAAAGTAACATTAGGAAAAATAAAACAGTATACTCGGAAAAAAAGGTATATCAATCTATCGAGCGCTATGCTGTATGTTAGAATCTACTTAATCAAGTTATCCAAGGAATCTAGTTAGTTCTTGTGTGCATAAAATATGTACAGGATCCTGAACATAGCTTGAGCACATCACAGATGCTGAGAGTACATAAAAATGTCCCTATACCTTCTTTTCATGTCATGACACACCAAGAACAGTATAATTAAGTATCGATATTTAAAAAAAAAGAAAAGAAATAGAAAATAGGCTATCAGCGGAAATCGAACCCGGGTAGCTGCGTTAGTAGTCAAGTGCCCGCAACGAAAGACTAAAGTGGCATTGCTGAAGGGAATTGTAATGAAAATTACTTTTAATACTATTGGTATCGTAAACTATCCCAAGCAAAGTCACCATCGGACTGGAGGTTACATTCGGGAAAAGCTTCAGGGTTACATTCGGGAATTTGTTTTACGAGTGTAACCTCCAAAAGGTTACAGGTTACAGTATACTCGGAAAAAAAGGTATATCAATCTATCGAGCGCTATGCTCTATGTTAGAATCTACTTAATCAAGTTATCTAATGAATCTAGTTAGTTCTTGTGTGCATAACATATGTACTGGATCCTGAACAAAGCATGAGCACATCAAAGATGCTGAGTGTACATAAAAATGTCCCTATACCTTCTTTGTATGTCATGACACACCAAGAACAGTATAATTAAGTATCGATATTTAAAAAAAAAAAAAAAAAGAAAAAAAAATAGGCTATCAGCGGGAATCGAACACGGGTCGCTGCGTTAGTAGTCAAGTGCCCGCAACGAAAGACTAACGTGGCATTGCTGAAGGGAATTGTAATGAAAATTACTTTTAATACTATTGGTATCGTAAACTATCCCAAGCAAAGTCACCATCGGACTGAAGGTTACATTCGGGAAAAGCTTCAGGGTTACATTCGGGAATTTGTTTTACGAGTGTAACCTCCAAAAGGTTACAATCGATAATTTTTTTTCCGAATGTAAATTCCAAAAAGTAACATTAGGAAAAATAAAACAGTATACTCGGAAAAAAAGGTATATCAATCTATCGAGCGCTATGCTGTATGTTAGAATCTACTTAATCAAGTTATCCAAGGAATCTAGTTAGTTCTTGTGTGCATAAAATATGTACAGGATCCTGAACAAAGCATGAGCACATCAAAGATGCTGAGAGTACATAAAAATGTCCCTATACCTTCTTTTTATCTCATGACACACCAAGAACAGTATAATTAAGTATCGATATATAAAAAAAAATAGGCTATCAGCGGGAATCGAACCCGGGTCGCTGCGTTAGTAGTCAAGTGCCCGCAACGAAAGACTAACGTGGCATTGCTGAAGGGAATTGTAATGAAAATTACTTTTAATACTATTGGTATCGTAAACTATCCCAAGCAAAGTCACCATCGGACTGAAGGTTACATTCGGGAAA
This sequence comes from Nematostella vectensis, assembly GCF_932526225.1. NCBI lineage: Eukaryota > Metazoa > Cnidaria > Anthozoa > Actiniaria > Edwardsiidae > Nematostella > Nematostella vectensis. The sequence continues at coordinate 814,382 of NC_064035.1, read as the reverse complement.
AGCTTCAGGGTTACATTCGAGAATTTGTTTTACGAGTGTAACCTGCAAAAGGTTACAATCGATAATTTTTTTTCCGAATGTAAATTCAAAAAAGTAACATTAGGAAAAATAAAACAGTATACTCGGAAAAAAAGGTATATCAATCTATCGAGCGCTATGCTCTATGTTAGAATCTACTTAATCAAGTTATCCAAGGAATCTAGTTAGTTCTTGTGTGCATAAAATATGTACAGGATCCTGAACAAAGCATGAGCACATCACAGATGCTGAGAGTACATAAAAATGTCCCTATACCTTCTTTTTATGTCATGACACACCAAGAACAGGATAATTAAGTATCGATATTTAAAAAAAAAAAGAAAAAAAAAATAGGCTATCAGCGGGAATCGAACCCGGGTAGCTGCGTTAGTAGTCAAGTGCCCGCAACGAAAGACTAACGTGGCATTGCTGAAGGGAATTGTTAATGAAAATTACTTTTAATATTATTGGTATCGTAAACTATCCCAAGCAAAGTCACCATCGGACTGAAGGTTACATTCGGGAAAAGCTTCAGGGTTACATTCGGGAATTTGTTTTACGAGTGTAACCTGCAAAAGGTTACAATCGATAATTTTTTTTCCGAATGTAAATTCAAAAAAGTAACATTAGGAAAAATAAAACAGTATACTCGGAAAAAAAGGTATATCAATCTATCGAGCGCTATGCTCTATGTTAGAATCTACTTAATCAAGTTATCCAAGGAATCTAGTTAGTTCTTGTGTGCATAAAATATGTACAGGATCCTGAACAAAGCATGAGCACATCACAGATGCTGAGAGTACATAAAAATGTCCCTATACCTTCTTTTTATGTCATGACACACCAAGAACAGGATAATTAAGTATCGATATTTAAAAAAAAAAAGAAAAAAAAAATAGGCTATCAGCGGGAATCGAACCCGGGTAGCTGCGTTAGTAGTGAAGTGCCCGCAACGAAAGACTAACGTGGCATTGCTGAAGGGAATTGTAATGAAAATTACTTTTAATATTATTGGTATCGTAAACTATCCCAAGCAAAGTCACCATCGGACTGGAGGTTACATTCGGGAAAAGCTTCAGGGTTACATTCGGGAATTTGTTTTACGAGTGTAACCTGCAAAAGGTTACAATCGATAATTTTTTTTCCGAATGTAAATTCAAAAAAAGTAACATTAGGAAAAATAAAACAGTATACTCGGAAAAAAAGGTATATCAATCTATCGAGCGCTATGCTCTATGTTAGAATCTACTTAATCAAGTTATCCAAGGAATCTAGTTAGTTCTTGTGTGCATAAAATATGTACAGGATCCTGAACATAGCTTGAGCACATCACAGATGCTGAGAGTACATAAAAATGTCCCTATACCTTCTTTTTATGTCATGACACACCAAGAACAGTATAATTAAGTATCGATATTAAAAAAAAAAAAAAAGAAAAAAAAATAGGCTATCAGCGGGAATCGAACCCGTGTAGCTGCGTTAGTAGTCAAGTGCCCGCAACGAAAGACTAACGTGGCATTGCTGTAGGGAATTGTAATGAAAATTACTTTTAATATTATTGGTATCGTAAACTATCCCAAGCAAAGTCACCATCGGACTGGAGGTTACATTCGGGAAAAGCTTCAGGGTTACATTCGGGAATTTGTTTTACGAGTGTAACCTGCAAAAGGTTACAATCGATAATTTTTTTTCCGAATGTAAATTCAAAAAAAGTAACATTAGGAAAAATAAAACAGTATACTCGGAAAAAAAGGTATATCAATCTATCGAGCGCTATGCTCTATGTTAGAATCTACTTAATCAAGTTATCCAAGGAATCTAGTTAGTTCTTGTGTGCATAAAATATGTACAGGATCCTGAACATAGCTTGAGCACATCACAGATGCTGAGAGTACATAAAAATGTCCCTATACCTTCTTTTTATGTCATGACACACCAAGAACAGTATAATTAAGTATCGATATTAAAAAAAAAAAAAAGAAAAAAAAATAGGCTATCAGCGGGAATCGAACCCGGGTCGCTGCGTTAGTAGTCAAGTGCCCGCAACGAAAGATTAACGTGGCATTGCTGAAGGGAATTGTAATGAAAATTACTTTTAATACTATTGGTATCGTAAACTATCCCAAGCAAAGTCACCATCGGACTGGAGGTTACATTCGGGAAAAGCTTCAGGGTTACATTCGGGAATTTGTTTTACGAGTGTAACCTCCAAAAGGTTACAATCGATAATTTTTTTTCCGAATGTAAATTCCAAAAAGTAACATTAGGAAAAATAAAACAGTATACTCGGAAAAAAAGGTATATCAATCTATCGAGCGCTATGCTCTATGTTAGAATCTACTTAATCAAGTTATCCAAGGAATCTAGTTAGTTCGTGTGTGCATAAAATATGTACAGGATCCTGAACAAAGCATGAGCACATCAAAGATGCTGAGAGTACATAAAAATGTCCCTATACCTTCTTTTTATGTCATGACACACCAAGAACAGTATAATTAAGTATCGATATTAAAAAAAAAAAAAAGAAAAAAAAAATAGGCTATCAGCGGGAATCGAACCCGGGTCGCTGCGTTAGTAGTCAAGTGCCCGCAACGAAAGATTAACGTGGCATTGCTGACGGGAATTGTAATGAAAATTACTTTTAATACTATTGGTATCGTAAACTATCCCAAGCAAAGTCACCATCGGACTGGAGGTTACATTCGGGAAAAGCTTCAGGGTTACATTTGGGAATTTGTTTTACGAGTGTAACCTCCAAAAGGTTACAATCGATAATTTTTTTTCCGAATGTAAATTCCAAAAAGTAACATTAGGAAAAATAAAACAGTATACTCGGAAAAAAAGGTATATCAATCTATCGAGCGCTATGCTCTATGTTAGAATCTACTTAATCAAGTTATCCAAGGAATCTAGTTAGTTCTTGTGTGCATAAAATATGTACAGGATCCTGAACAAAGCATGAGCACATCAAAGATGATGAGAGTACATAAAAATGTCCCTATACCTTCTTTTTATCTCATGACACACCAAGAACAGTATAATTAAGTATCGATATTTAAAAAAAAAATAGGCTATCAGCGGGAATCGAACCCGGGTCGCTGCGTTAGTAGTCAAGTGCCCGCAACGAAAGACTAACGTGGCATTGCTGAAGCGAATTGTAATGAAAATTACTTTTAATACTATTGGTATCGTAAACTATCCCAAGCAAAGTCACCATCGGACTGGAGGTTACATTCGGGAAAAGCTTCAGGGTTACATTCGGGAATTTGTTTTACGAGTGTAACCTGCAAAAGGTTACACTCGATAATTTTTTTTCCGGATGTAAATTCAAAAAAGTAACATTAGGAAAAATATAACAGTATACTCGGAAAAAAAAGGTATATCAATCTATCGAGCGCTATGCTCTATGTTAGAATCTACTTAATCAAAATATCCAAGGAATCTAGTTAGTTCTTGTGTGCATAAAATATGTACAGGATCCTGAACATAGCATGAGCACATCCAAGATGCTGAGAGTACATAAAAATGTCCCTATACCTTCTTTTTATGTCATGACACACCAAGAACAGTATAATTAAGTATCGATATTTAAAAAAAAAGAAAAGAAATAAAAAATAGGCTATCAGCGGAAATCGAACCCGGGTCGCTGCGTTAGTAGTCAAGTGCCCGCAACGAAAGACTAAAGTGGCATTGCTGAAGGGAATTGTAATGAAAATTACTTTTAATACTATTGGTATCGTAAACTATCCCAAGCAAAGTCACCATCGGACTGAAGGTTACATTCGGGAAAAGCTTCAGGGTTACATTCGGGAATTTGTTTTACGAGTGTAACCTGCAAAAGGTTACAATCGATAATTTTTTTTCCGAATGTAAATTCAAAAAAAGTAACATTAGGAAAAATAAAACAGTATACTCGGAAAAAAAGGTATATCAATCTATCGAGCGCTATGCTCTATGTTAGAATCTACTTAATCAAGTTATCCAAGGAATCTAGTTAGTTCTTGTGTGCATAAAATATGTACAGGATCCTGAACATAGCTTGAGCACATCACAGATGCTGAGAGTACATAAAAATGTCCCTATACCTTCTTTTTATGTCATGACACACCAAGAACAGTATAATTAAGTATCGATATTAAAAAAAAAAAAAAAAAAAAAATAGGCTATCAGCGGGAATCGAATCCGGGTCGCTGCGTTAGTAGTCAAGTGCCCGCAACGAAAGATTAACGTGGCATTGCTGAAGGGAATTGTAATGAAAATTACTTTTAATACTATTGGTATCGTAAACTATCCCAAGCAAAGTCACCATCGGACTGGAGGTTACATTCGGGAAAAGCTTCAGGGTTACATTCGGGAATTTGTTTTACGAGTGTAACCTCCAAAAGGTTACAGGTTACAGTATACTCGGAAAAAAAGGTATATCAATCTATCGAGTGCTATGCTCTATGTTAGAATCTACTTAATCAAGTTATCTAAGGAATCTAGTTAGTTCTTGTGTGCATAACATATGTACAGGATCCTGAACAAAGCATGAGCACATCAAAGATGCTGAGAGTACATAAAAATGTCCCTATACCTTCTTTTTATGTCATGACACACCAAGAACAGTATAAATAAGTATCGATATTTAAAAAAAAATAAAGAAAAAAAAAATAGGCTATCAGCGGGAATCGAACCCGGGTCGCTGCGTTAGTAGTCAAGTGCCCGCAACGAAAAACTAACGTGGCATTGCTGAAGGGAATTGTAATGAAAATTACTTTTAATACTATTGGTATCGTAAACTATCCCAAGCAAAGTCACCATCGGACTGGAGGTTACATTCGGGAAAAGCTTCAGGGTTACATTCGGGAATTTTTTTTACGAGTGTAACCTCCAAAAGGTTACAATCGATAATTTTTTTTCCGAATGTAAATTCCAAAAAGTAACATTAGGAAAAATAAAACAGTATACTCGGAAAAAAAGGTATATCAATCTATCGAGCGCTATGCTGTATGTTAGAATCTACTTAATCAAGTTATCCAAGGAATCTAGTTAGTTCTTGTGTGCATAAAATATGTACAGGATCCTGAACAAAGCATGAGCACATCAAAGATGATGAGAGTACATAAAAATGTCCCTATACCTTCTTTTTATCTCAAGACACACCAAGAACAGTATAATTAAGTATCGATATTTAAAAAAAAAATAGGCTATCAGCGGGAATCGAACCCGGGTCGCTGCGTTAGTAGTCAAGTGCCCGCAACGAAAGACTAACGTGGCATTGCTGAAGCGAATTGTAATGAAAATTACTTTTAATACTATTGGTATCGTAAACTATCCCAAGCAAAGTCACCATCGGACTGGAGGTTACATTCGGGAAAAGCTTCAGGGTTACATTCGGGAATTTGTTTTACGAGTGTAACCTGCAAAAGGTTACACTCGATAATTTTTTTTCCGGATGTAAATTCAAAAAAGTAACATTAGGAAAAATATAACAGTATACTCGGAAAAAAAAGGTATATCAATCTATCGAGCGCTATGCTCTATGTTAGAATCTACTTAATCAAAATATCCAAGGAATCTAGTTAGTTCTTGTGTGCATAAAATATGTACAGGATCCTGAACATAGCATGAGCACATCACAGATGCTGAGAGTACATAAAAATGTCCCTATACCTTCTTTTTATGTCATGACACACCAAGAACAGTATAATTAAGTATCGATATTTAAAAAAAAAAAAAAAAGAAAAGAAAATAGGCTATCAGCGGGAATCGAACCCGGGTCGCTGCGTTAGTAGTCAAGTGCCCGCAACGAAAGACTAACGTGGCATTGCTGAAGGGGATTGTAATGAAAATTACTTTTAATACTATTGGTATCGTAAACTATCCCAAGCAAAGTCACCATCGGACTGGAGGTTACATTCGGGAAAAGCTTCAGGGTTACATTCGGGAATTTGTTTTACGAGTGTAACCTCCAAAAGGTTACAATCGATAATTTTTTTTCCGAATGTAAATTCCAAAAAGTAACATTAGGAAAAATAAAACAGTATACTCGGAAAAAAAGGTATATCAATCTATCGAGCGCTATGCTCTATGTTAAAATCTACTTAATCAAGTTATCCAAGGAATCTAGTTAGTTCTTGTGTGCATAAAATATGTACAGGATCCTGAACATAGCATGAGCACATCCAAGATGCTGAGAGTACATAAAAATGTCCCTATACCTTCTTTTTATGTCATGACACACCAAGAACAGTATAATTAAGTATCGATATTTAAAAAAAAAGAAAAGAAATAAAAAATAGGCTATCAGCGGAAATCGAACCCGGGTCGCTGCGTTAGTAGTCAAGTGCCCGCAACGAAAGACTAAAGTGGCATTGCTGAAGGGAATTGTAATGAAAATTACTTTTAATACTATTGGTATCGTAAACTATCCCAAGCAAAGTCACCATCGGACTGAAGGTTACATTCGGGAAAAGCTTCAGGGTTACATTCGGGAATTTGTTTTACGAGTGTAACCTGCAAAAGGTTACAATCGATAATTTTTTTTCCGAATGTAAATTCAAAAAAAGTAACATTAGGAAAAATAAAACAGTATACTCGGAAAAAAAGGTATATCAATCTATCGAGCGCTATGCTCTATGTTAGAATCTACTTAATCAAGTTATCCAAGGAATCTAGTTAGTTCTTGTGTGCATAAAATATGTACAGGATCCTGAACATAGCTTGAGCACATCACAGATGCTGAGAGTACATAAAAATGTCCCTATACCTTCTTTTTATGTCATGACACACCAAGAACAGTATAATTAAGTATCGATATTAAAAAAAAAAAAAAAAAAAAAATAGGCTATCAGCGGGAATCGAATCCGGGTCGCTGCGTTAGTAGTCAAGTGCCCGCAACGAAAGATTAACGTGGCATTGCTGAAGGGAATTGTAATGAAAATTACTTTTAATACTATTGGTATCGTAAACTATCCCAAGCAAAGTCACCATCGGACTGGAGGTTACATTCGGGAAAAGCTTCAGGGTTACATTCGGGAATTTGTTTTACGAGTGTAACCTCCAAAAGGTTACAGGTTACAGTATACTCGGAAAAAAAGGTATATCAATCTATCGAGTGCTATGCTCTATGTTAGAATCTACTTAATCAAGTTATCTAAGGAATCTAGTTAGTTCTTGTGTGCATAACATATGTACAGGATCCTGAACAAAGCATGAGCACATCAAAGATGCTGAGAGTACATAAAAATGTCCCTATACCTTCTTTTTATGTCATGACACACCAAGAACAGTATAATTAAGTATCGATATTTAAAAAAAAAGAAAAGAAATAAAAAATAGGCTATCAGCGGAAATCGAACCCGGGTCGCTGCGTTAGTAGTCAAGTGCCCGCAACGAAAGACTAAAGTGGCATTGCTGAAGGGAATTGTAATGAAAATTACTTTTAATACTATTGGTATCGTAAACTATCCCAAGCAAAGTCACCATCGGACTGAAGGTTACATTCGGGAAAAGCTTCAGGGTTACATTCGGGAATTTGTTTTACGAGTGTAACCTGCAAAAGGTTACAATCGATAATTTTTTTTCCGAATGTAAATTCAAAAAAAGTAACATTAGGAAAAATAAAACAGTATACTCGGAAAAAAAGGTATATCAATCTATCGAGCGCTATGCTCTATGTTAGAATCTACTTAATCAAGTTATCCAAGGAATCTAGTTAGTTCTTGTGTGCATAAAATATGTACAGGATCCTGAACATAGCTTGAGCACATCACAGATGCTGAGAGTACATAAAAATGTCCCTATACCTTCTTTTTATGTCATGACACACCAAGAACAGTATAATTAAGTATCGATATTAAAAAAAAAAAAAAAAAAAAATAGGCTATCAGCGGGAATCGAATCCGGGTCGCTGCGTTAGTAGTCAAGTGCCCGCAACGAAAGATTAACGTGGCATTGCTGAAGGGAATTGTAATGAAAATTACTTTTAATACTATTGGTATCGTAAACTATCCCAAGCAAAGTCACCATCGGACTGGAGGTTACATTCGGGAAAAGCTTCAGGGTTACATTCGGGAATTTGTTTTACGAGTGTAACCTCCAAAAGGTTACAGGTTACAGTATACTCGGAAAAAAAGGTATATCAATCTATCGAGTGCTATGCTCTATGTTAGAATCTACTTAATCAAGTTATCTAAGGAATCTAGTTAGTTCTTGTGTGCATAACATATGTACAGGATCCTGAACAAAGCATGAGCACATCAAAGATGCTGAGAGTACATAAAAATGTCCCTATACCTTCTTTTTATGTCATGACACACCAAGAACAGTATAAATAAGTATCGATATTTAAAAAAAAATAAAGAAAAAAAAAATAGGCTATCAGCGGGAATCGAACCCGGGTCGCTGCGTTAGTAGTCAAGTGCCCGCAACGAAAAACTAACGTGGCATTGCTGAAGGGAATTGTAATGAAAATTACTTTTAATACTATTGGTATCGTAAACTATCCCAAGCAAAGTCACCATCGGACTGGAGGTTACATTCGGGAAAAGCTTCAGGGTTACATTCGGGAATTTTTTTTACGAGTGTAACCTCCAAAAGGTTACAATCGATAATTTTTTTTCCGAATGTAAATTCCAAAAAGTAACATTAGGAAAAATAAAACAGTATACTCGGAAAAAAAGGTATATCAATCTATCGAGCGCTATGCTGTATGTTAGAATCTACTTAATCAAGTTATCCAAGGAATCTAGTTAGTTCTTGTGTGCATAAAATATGTACAGGATCCTGAACAAAGCATGAGCACATCAAAGATGATGAGAGTACATAAAAATGTCCCTATACCTTCTTTTTATCTCATGACACACCAAGAACAGTATAATTAAGTATCGATATTTAAAAAAAAAATAGGCTATCAGCGGGAATCGAACCCGGGTCGCTGCGTTAGTAGTCAAGTGCCCGCAACGAAAGACTAACGTGGCATTGCTGAAGCGAATTGTAATGAAAATTACTTTTAATACTATTGGTATCGTAAACTATCCCAAGCAAAGTCACCATCGGACTGGAGGTTACATTCGGGAAAAGCTTCAGGGTTACATTCGGGAATTTGTTTTACGAGTGTAACCTGCAAAAGGTTACACTCGATAATTTTTTTTCCGGATGTAAATTCAAAAAAGTAACATTAGGAAAAATATAACAGTATACTCGGAAAAAAAAGGTATATCAATCTATCGAGCGCTATGCTCTATGTTAGAATCTACTTAATCAAAATATCCAAGGAATCTAGTTAGTTCTTGTGTGCATAAAATATGTACAGGATCCTGAACATAGCATGAGCACATCACAGATGCTGAGAGTACATAAAAATGTCCCTATACCTTCTTTTTATGTCATGACACACCAAGAACAGTATAATTAAGTATCGATATTTAAAAAAAAAAAAAAAAAAGAAAAGAAAATAGGCTATCAGCGGGAATCGAACCCGGGTCGCCGCGTTAGTAGTCAAGTGCCCGCAACGAAAGACTAACGTGGCATTGCTGAAGGGGATTGTAATGAAAATTACTTTTAATACTATTGGTATCGTAAACTATCCCAAGCAAAGTCACCATCGGACTGGAGGTTACATTCGGGAAAAGCTTCAGGGTTACATTCGGGAATTTGTTTTACGAGTGTAACCTCCAAAAGGTTACAATCGATAATTTTTTTTCCGAATGTAAATTCCAAAAAGTAACATTAGGAAAAATAAAACAGTATACTCGGAAAAAAAGGTATATCAATCTATCGAGCGCTATGCTCTATGTTAAAATCTACTTAATCAAGTTATCCAAGGAATCTAGTTAGTTCTTGTGTGCATAAAATATGTACAGGATCCTGAACATAGCATGAGCACATCCAAGATGCTGAGAGTACATAAAAATGTCCCTATACCTTCTTTTTATGTCATGACACACCAAGAACAGTATAATTAAGTATCGATATTTAAAAAAAAAGAAAAGAAATAAAAAATAGGCTATCAGCGGAAATCGAACCCGGGTCGCTGCGTTAGTAGTCAAGTGCCCGCAACGAAAGACTAAAGTGGCATTGCTGAAGGGAATTGTAATGAAAATTACTTTTAATACTATTGGTATCGTAAACTATCCCAAGCAAAGTCACCATCGGACTGAAGGTTACATTCGGGAAAAGCTTCAGGGTTACATTCGGGAATTTGTTTTACGAGTGTAACCTGCAAAAGGTTACAATCGATAATTTTTTTTCCGAATGTAAATTCAAAAAAAGTAACATTAGGAAAAATAAAACAGTATACTCGGAAAAAAAGGTATATCAATCTATCGAGCGCTATGCTCTATGTTAGAATCTACTTAATCAAGTTATCCAAGGAATCTAGTTAGTTCTTGTGTGCATAAAATATGTACAGGATCCTGAACATAGCTTGAGCACATCACAGATGCTGAGAGTACATAAAAATGTCCCTATACCTTCTTTTTATGTCATGACACACCAAGAACAGTATAATTAAGTATCGATATTAAAAAAAAAAAAAAAAAAAAATAGGCTATCAGCGGGAATCGAATCCGGGTCGCTGCGTTAGTAGTAAAGTGCCCGCAACGAAAGATTAACGTGGCATTGCTGAAGGGAATTGTAATGAAAATTACTTTTAATACTATTGGTATCGTAAACTATCCCAAGCAAAGTCACCATCGGACTGGAGGTTACATTCGGGAAAAGCTTCAGGGTTACATTCGGGAATTTGTTTTACGAGTGTAACCTCCAAAAGGTTACAGGTTACAGTATACTCGGAAAAAAAGGTATATCAATCTATCGAGTGCTATGCTCTATGTTAGAATCTACTTAATCAAGTTATCTAAGGAATCTAGTTAGTTCTTGTGTGCATAACATATGTACAGGATCCTGAACAAAGCATGAGCACATCAAAGATGCTGAGAGTACATAAAAATGTCCCTATACCTTCTTTTTATGTCATGACACACCAAGAACAGTATAATTAAGTATCGATATTAAAAAAAAAAAAAAAAAAAATAGGCTATCAGCGGGAATCGAATCCGGGTCGCTGCGTTAGTAGTCAAGTGCCCGCAACGAAATATTAACGTGGCATTGCTGAAGGGAATTGTAATGAAAATTACTTTTAATACTATTGGTATCGTAAACTATCCCAAGCAAAGTCACCATCGGACTGGAGGTTACATTCGGGAAAAGCTTCAGGGTTACATTCGAGAATTAATTTTACGAGTGTAACCTCCAAAAGGTTACAGGTTACAGTATACTCGGAAAAAAAGGTATATCAATCTATCGAGTGCTATGCTCTATGTTAGAATCTACTTAATCAAGTTATCTAAGGAATCTAGTTAGTTCTTGTGTGCATAACATATGTACAGGATCCTGAACAAAGCATGAGCACATCAAAGATGCTGAGAGTACATAAAAATGTCCCTATACCTTCTTTTTATGTCATGACACACCAAGAACAGTATAAATAAGTATCGATATTTAAAAAAAAATAAAGAAAAAAAAATAGGCTATCAGCGGGAATCGAACCCGGGTCGCTGCGTTAGTAGTCAAGTGCCCGCAACGAAAAACTAACGTGGCATTGCTGAGGGGAATTGTAATGAAAATTACTTTTAATACTATTGGTATCGTAAACTATCCCAAGCAAAGTCACCATCGGACTGGAGGTTACATTCGGGAAAAGCTTCAGGGTTACATTCGGGAATTTTTTTTACGAGTGTAACCTCCAAAAGGTTACAATCGATAATTTTTTTTCCGAATGTAAATTCCAAAAAGTAACATTAGGAAAAATAAAACAGTATACTCGGAAAAAAAGGTATATCAATCTATCGAGCGCTATGCTGTATGTTAGAATCTACTTAATCAAGTTATCCAAGGAATCTAGTTAGTTCTTGTGTGCATAAAATATGTACAGGATCCTGAACAAAGCATGAGCACATCAAAGATGATGAGAGTACATAAAAATGTCCCTATACCTTCTTTTTATCTCATGACACACCAAGAACAGTATAATTAAGTATCGATATTTAAAAAAAAAATAGGCTATCAGCGGGAATCGAACTCGGGTCGCTGCGTTAGTAGTCAAGTGCCCGCAACGAAAGACTAACGTGGCATTGCTGAAGCGAATTGTAATGAAAATTACTTTTAATACTATTGGTATCGTAAACTATCCCAAGCAAAGTCACCATCGGACTGGAGGTTACATTCGGGAAAAGCTTCAGGGTTACATTCGGGAATTTGTTTTACGAGTGTAACCTGCAAAAGGTTACACTCGATAATTTTTTTTCCGGATGTAAATTCAAAAAAGTAACATTAGGAAAAATATAACAGTATACTCGGAAAAAAAAGGTATATCAATCTATCGAGCGCTATGCTCTATGTTAGAATCTACTTAATCAAAATATCCAAGGAATCTAGTTAGTTCTTGTGTGCATAAAATATGTACAGGATCCTGAACATAGCATGAGCACATCACAGATGCTGAGAGTACATAAAAATGTCCCTATACCTTCTTTTTATGTCATGACACACCAAGAACAGTATAATTAAGTATCGATATTTAAAAAAAAAAAAAAAAAAGAAAAGAAAATAGGCTATCAGCGGGAATCGAACCCGGGTCGCTGCGTTAGTAGTCAAGTGCCCGCAACGAAAGACTAACGTGGCATTGCTGAAGGGGATTGTAATGAAAATTACTTTTAATACTATTGGTATCGTAAACTATCCCAAGCAAAGTCACCATCGGACTGGAGGTTACATTCGGGAAAAGCTTCAGGGTTACATTCGGGAATTTGTTTTACGAGTGTAACCTCCAAAAGGTTACAATCGATAATTTTTTTTCCGAATGTAAATTCCAAAAAGTAACATTAGGAAAAATAAAACAGTATACTCGGAAAAAAAGGTATATCAATCTATCGAGCGCTATGCTCTATGTTAAAATCTACTTAATCAAGTTATCCAAGGAATCTAGTTAGTTCTTGTGTGCATAAAATATGTACAGGATCCTGAACATAGCATGAGCACATCCAAGATGCTGAGATTACATAAAAATGTCCCTATACCTTCTTTTTATGTCATGACACACCAAGAACAGTATAATTAAGTATCGATATTTAAAAAAAAAGAAAAGAAATAAAAAATAGGCTATCAGCGGAAATCGAACCCGGGTCGCTGCGTTAGTAGTCAAGTGCCCGCAACGAAAGACTAAAGTGGCATTGCTGAAGGGAATTGTAATGAAAATTACTTTTAATACTATTGGTATCGTAAACTATCCCAAGCAAAGTCACCATCGGACTGAAGGTTACATTCGGGAAAAGCTTCAGGGTTACATTCGGGAATTTGTTTTACGAGTGTAACCTGCAAAAGGTTACAATCGATAATTTTTTTTCCGAATGTAAATTCAAAAAAAGTAACATTAGGAAAAATAAAACAGTATACTCGGAAAAAAAGGTATATCAATCTATCGAGCGCTATGCTGTATGTTAGAATCTACTTAATCAAGTTATCCAAGGAATCTAGTTAGTTCTTGTGTGCATAAAATATGTACAGGATCCTGAACATAGCTTGAGCACATCACAGATGCTGAGAGTACATAAAAATGTCCCTATACCTTCTTTTTATGTCATGACACACCAAGAACAGTATAATTAAGTATCGATATTGAAAAAAAAAAAAAAAAAAAATAGGCTATCAGCGGGAATCGAATCCGGGTCGCTGCGTTAGTAGTCAAGTGCCCGCAACGAAAGATTAACGTGGCATTGCTGAAGGGAATTGTAATGAAAATTACTTTTAATACTATTGGTATCGTAAACTATCCCAAGCAAAGTCACCATCGGACTGGAGGTTACATTCGGGAAAAGCTTCAGGGTTACATTCGGGAATTTGTTTTACGAGTGTAACCTCCAAAAGGTTACAGGTTACAGTATACTCGGAAAAAAAGGTATATCAATCTATCGAGTGCTATGCTCTATGTTAGAATCTACTTAATCAAGTTATCTAAGGAATCTAGTTAGTTCTTGTGTGCATAACATATGTACAGGATCCTGAACAAAGCATGAGCACATCAAAGATGCTGAGAGTACATAAAAATGTCCCTATACCTTCTTTTTATGTCATGACACACAAAGAACAGTATAATTAAGTATCGATATTAAAAAAAAAAATAGGCTATCAGCGGGAATCGAACCCGGGTCGCTGCGTTAGTAGTCAAGTGCCCGCAACGAAAGACTAACGTGGCATTGCTGAAGGGAATTGTAATGAAAATTACTTTTAATACTATTGGTATCGTAAACTATCCCAAGCAAAGTCACCATCGGACTGGAGGTTACATTCGGGAAAAGCTTCAGGGTTACATTCGGGAATTTGTTTTACGAGTGTAACCTGCAAAAGGTTACACTCGATAATTTTTTTTCCGGATGTAAATTCAAAAAAGTAACATTAGGAAAAATATAACAGTATACTCGGAAAAAAAAGGTATATCAATCTATCGAGCGCTATGCTCTATGTTAGAATCTACTTAATCAATATATCCAAGGAATCTAGTTAGTTCTTGTGTGCATAAAATATGTACAGGATCCTGAACATAGCATGAGCACATCACAGATGCTGAGAGTACATAAAAATGTCCCTATACCTTCTTTTTATGTCATGACACACCAAGAACAGTATAATTAAGTATCGATATTTAAAAAAAAAAAAAAAAGAAAAGAAAATAGGCTATCAGCGGGAATCGAACCCGGGTCGCTGCGTTAGTAGTCAAGTGCCCGCAACGAAAGACTAACGTGGCATTGCTGAAGGGGATTGTAATGAAAATTACTTTTAATACTATTGGTATCGTAAACTATCCGAAGCAAAGTCACCATCGGACTGGAGGTTACATTCGGGAAAAGCTTCAGGGTTACATTCGGGAATTTGTTTTACGAGTGTAACCTCCAAAAGGTTACAATCGATAATTTTTTTTCCGAATGTAAATTCCAAAAAGTAACATTAGGAAAAATAAAACAGTATACTCGGAAAAAAAGGTATATCAATCTATCGAGCGCTATGCTCTATGTTAAAATCTACTTAATCAAGTTATCCAAGGAATCTAGTTAGTTCTTGTGTGCATAAAATATGTACAGGATCCTGAACATAGCATGAGCACATCCAAGATGCTGAGAGTACATAAAAATGTCCCTATACCTTCTTTTTATGTCATGACACACCAAGAACAGTATAATTAAGTATCGATATTTAAAAAAAAAGAAAAGAAATAAAAAATAGGCTATCAGCGGAAATCGAACCCGGGTCGCTGCGTTAGTAGTCAAGTGCCCGCAACGAAAGACTAAAGTGGCATTGCTGAAGGGAATTGTAATGAAAATTACTTTTAATACTATTGGTATCGTAAACTATCCCAAGCAAAGTCACCATCGGACTGAAGGTTACATTCGGGAAAAGCTTCAGGGTTACATTCGGGAATTTGTTTTACGAGTGTAACCTCCAAAAGGTTACAATCGATAATTTTTTTTCCGAATGTAAATTCAAAAAAGTAACATAAGAAAAAATAAAACAGTATACTCGGAAAAAAAGGTATATCAATCTATCGAGCGCTATGCTCTATGTTAGAATCTACTTAATCAAGTTATCCAAGGAATCTAGTTAGTTCTTGTGTGCATAAAATATGTACAGGATCCTGAACAAAGCATGAGCACATCACAGAGGCTGAGAGTACATAAAAATGTCCCTATACCTTCTTTTTATGTCATGACACACCAAGAACAGGATAATTAAGTATCGATATTAAAAAAAAAAAAAAGAAAAAAAAAATAGGCTATCAGCGGGAATCGAACCCGGGTCGCTGCGTTAGTAGTCAAGTGCCCGCAACGAAAGACTAACGTGGCATTGCTGAAGGGAATTGTAATGAAAATTACTTTTAATATTATTGGTATCGTAAACTATCCCAAGCAAAGTCACCATCGGACTGGAGGTTACATTCGGGAAAAGCTTCAGGGTTACATTCGGGAATTTGTTTTACGAGTGTAACCTCCAAAAGGTTACAATCGATAATTTTTTTTCCGAATGTAAATTCCAAAAAGTAACATTAGGAAAAATAAAACAGTATACTCGGAAAAAAAGGTATATCAATCTATCGAGCGCTATGCTCTATGTTAGAATCTACTTAATCAAGTTATCCAAGGAATCTAGTTAGTTCGTGTGTGCATAAAATATGTACAGGATCCTGAACAAAGCATGAGCACATCAAAGATGCTGAGAGTACATAAAAATGTCCCTATACCTTCTTTTTATGTCATGACACACCAAGAACAGTATAATTAAGTATCGATATTTAAAAAAAAAATAAAGAAAAAAAAATAGGCTATCAGCGGGAATCGAACCCGGGTAGCTGCGTTAGTAGTCAAGTGCCCGCAACGAAAGACTAACGTGGCATTGCTGAAGGGAATTGTAATGAAAATTACTTTTAATACTATTGGTATCGTAAACTATCCCAAGCAAAGTCACCATCGGACTGGAGGTTACATTCGGGAAAAGCTTCAGGGTTACATTCGGGAATTTGTTTTACGAGTGTAACCTCCAAAAGGTTACAGGTTACAGTATACTCGGAAAAAAAGGTATATCAATCTATCGAGTGCTATGCTCTATGTTAGAATCTACTTAATCAAGTTATCTAAGGAATCTAGTTAGTTCTTGTGTGCATAACATATGTACAGGATCCTGAACAAAGCATGAGCACATCAAAGATGCTGAGAGTACATAAAAATGTCCCTATACCTTCTTTTTATGTCATGACACACCAAGAACAGTATAAATAAGTATCGATATTTAAAAAAAAATAAATAAAAAAAAATTGGCTATCAGCGGGAATCGAACCCGGGTCGCTGCGTTAGTAGTCAAGTGCCCGCAACGAAAGACTAACGTGGCATTGCTGAAGGGAATTGTAATGAAAATTACTTTTAATACTATTGGTATCGTAAACTATCCCAAGCAAAGTCACCATCGGACTGGAGGTTACATTCGGGAAAAGCTTCAGGGTTACATTCGGGAATTTTGTTTACGAGTGTAACCTCCAAAAGGTTACAATCGATAATTTTTTTTCCGAATGTAAATTCCAAAAAGTAACATTAGGAAAAATAAAACAGTATACTCGGAAAAAAAGGTATATCAATCTATCGAGCGCTATGCTGTATGTTAGAATCTACTTAATCAAGTTATCCAAGGAATCTAGTTAGTTCTTGTGTGCATAATATATGTACAGGATCCAGAACAAAGCATGAGCACATCAAAGATGATGAGAGTACATAAAAATGTCCCTATACCTTCTTTTTATCTCATGACACACCAAGAACAGTATAATTAAGTATCGATATTTAAAAAAAAAATAGGCTATCAGCGGGAATCGAACCCGGGTCGCTGCGTTAGTAGTCAAGTGCCCGCAACGAAAGACTAACGTGGCATTGCTGAAGGGAATTGTAATGAAAATTACTTTTAATACTATTGGTATCGTAAACTATCCCAAGCAAAGTCACCATCGGACTGGAGGTTACATTCGGGAAAAGCTTCAGGGTTACATTCGGGAATTTGTTTTACGAGTGTAACCTCCAAAAGGTTACAGGTTACAGTATACTCGGAAAAAAAGGTATATCAATCTATCGAGTGCTATGCTCTATGTTAGAATCTACTTAATCAAGTTATCTAAGGAATCTAGTTAGTTCTTGTGTGCATAACATATGTACAGGATCCTGAACAAAGCATGAGCACATCAAAGATGCTGAGAGTACATAAAAATGTCCCTATACCTTCTTTTTATGTCATGACACACCAAGAACAGTATAAATAAGTATCGATATTTAAAAAAAAATAAATAAAAAAAAATTGGCTATCAGCGGGAATCGAACCCGGGTCGCTGCGTTAGTAGTCAAGTGCCCGCAACGAAAGACTAACGTGGCATTGCTGAAGGGAATTGTAATGAAAATTACTTTTAATACTATTGGTATCGTAAACTATCCCAAGCAAAGTCACCATCGGACTGGAGGTTACATTCGGGAAAAGCTTCAGGGTTACATTCGGGAATTTTTTTTACGAGTGTAACCTCCAAAAGGTTACAATCGATAATTTGTTTTCCGAATGTAAATTCCAAAAAGTAACATTAGGAAAAATAAAACAGTATACTCGGAAAAAAAGGTATATCAATCTATCGAGCGCTATGCTGTATGTTAGAATCTACTTAATCAAGTTATCCAAGGAATCTAGTTAGTTCTTGTGTGCATAATATATGTACAGGATCCTGAACAAAGCATGAGCACATCAAAGATGATGAGAGTACATAAAAATGTCCCTATACCTTCTTTTTATCTCATGACACACCAAGAACAGTATAATTAAGTATCGATATTTAAAAAAAAAATAGGCTATCAGCGGGAATCGAACCCGGGTCGCTGCGTTAGTAGTCAAGTGCCCGCAACGAAAGACTAACGTGGCATTGCTGAAGGGAATTGTAATGAAAATTACTTTTAATACTATTGGTATCGTAAACTATCCCAAGCAAAGTCACCATCGGACTGGAGGTTACATTCGGGAAAAGCTTCAGGGTTACATTCGGGAATTTGTTTTACGAGTGTAACCTGCAAAAGGTTACAATCGATAATTTTTTTTCCGGATGTAAATTCAAAAAAGTAACATTAGGAAAAATATAACAGTATACTCGGAAAAAAAGGTATATCAATCTATCGAGCGCTATGCTCTATGTTAGAATCTACTTAATCAAGTTATCCAAGGAATCTAGTTAGTTCTTGTGTGCATAAAATATGTACAGGATCCTGAACATAGCATGAGCACATCACAGATGCTGAGAGTACATAAAAATGTCCCTATACCTTCTTTTTATGTCATGACACACCAAGAACAGTATAATTAAGTATCGATATTTTAAAAAAAAAAAAAGAAAAGAAAATAGGCTATCAGCGGGAATCGAACCCGGGTCGCTGCGTTAGTAGTCAAGTGCCCGCAACGAAAGACTAACGTGGCATTGCTGAAGGGGATTGTAATGAAAATTACTTTTAATACTATTGGTATCGTAAACTATCCCAAGCAAAGTCACCATCGGACTGGAGGTTACATTCGGGAAAAGCTTCAGGGTTACATTCGGGAATTTGTTTTACGAGTGTAACCTCCAAAAGGTTACAATCGATAATTTTTTTTCCGAATGTAAATTCCAAAAAGTAACATTAGAAAAATAAAACAGTATACTCGGAAAAAAAGGTATATCAATCTATCGAGCGCTATGCTCTATGTTAAAATCTACTTAATCAAGTTATCCAAGGAATCTAGTTAGTTATTGTGTGCATAAAATATGTACAGGATCCTGAACATAGCATGAGCACATCAAAGATGCTGAGAGTACATAAAAATGTCCCTATACCTTCTTTTTATGTCATGACACACCAAGAACAGTATAGTTAAGTATCGATATTTAAAAAAAAAAATGAAGAAAACAAAAATAGGCTATAAGCGGGAATCGAACCCGGGTCGCTGCGTTAGTAGTCAAGTGCCCGCAACGAAAGACTAACGTGGCATTGCTGAAGGGAATTGAAATGAAAATTACTTTAAATACTATTGGTATCGTAAACTATCCCAAGCAAAGTCACCATCGGACTGGAGGTTACATTCGGGAAAAGCTTCAGGGTTACATTCGGGAATTTGTTTTACGAGTGTAACCTGCAAAAGGTTACAATCGATATTTTTTTTTCCGGATGTAAATTCAAAAAAGTAACATTAGGAAAAATAAAACAGTATACTCGGAAAAAAAGGTATATCAATCTATCGAGCGCTATGCTCTATGTTAGAATCTACTTAATCAAGTTATCCAAGGAATCTAGTTAGTTCTTGTGTGCATAAAATATGTACAGGATCTTGAACATAGCATGAGCACATCACAGATGCTGAGAGTACATAAAAATGTCCCTATACCTTCTTTTTATGTCATGACACACCAAGAACAGTAGAATTAAGTATCGATATTGAAAAAAAAAAAAAAAGAAAAAAAAAAGGCGATCAGCGGGAATCGAACCCGGGTCGCTGTGTTAGTAGTCAAGTGCCCGCAACGAAAGACTAACGTGGTATTGCTGAAGGGAATTGTAATGAAAATTACTTTTAATACTATTGGTATCGTAAACTATCCCAAGCAAAGTCACCATCGGACTGGAGGTTACATTCGGGAAAAGCTTCAGGGTTACATTCGGGACTTTGTTTTACGAGTGTAACCTCCAAAAGGTTACAATCGATAATTTTTTTTCCGAATGTAAATTCCAAAAAGTAACATTAGGAAAAATAAAACAGTATACTCGGAAAAAAAGGTATATCAATCTATCGAGCGCTATGCTCTATGTTAGAATCTACTTAATCAAGTTATCCAAGGAATCTAGTTAGTCCTTGTGTGCATAAAATATGTACAGGATCCTGAACATAGCATGAGCACATCAAAGATGCTGAGAGTACATAAAAATGTCCCTATACCTTCTTTTTATGTCATGACACACCAAGAACAGTATAATTAAGTATCGATATTTAAAAAAAAAAATGAAGAAAACAAAAATAGGCTATCAGCGGGAATCGAACCCGGGTCGCTGCGTTAGTAGTCAAGTGCCCGCAACGAAAGACTAACGTGGCATTGCTGAAGGGAATTGTAATGAAAATTACTTTTAATACTATTGGTATCGTAAACTATCCCAAGCAAAGTCACCATCGGACTGGAGGTTACATTCGGGAAAAGCTTCAGGGTTACATTCGGGAATTTGTTTTACGAGTGTAACCTCCAAAAGGTTACAATCGATAATTTTTTTTACGAATGTAAATTCCAAAAAGTAACATTAGGAAAAATAAAACAGTATACTCGGAAAAAAAGGTATATCAATCTATCGAGCGCTATGCTCTATGTTAGAATCTACTTAATCAAGTTATCCAAGGAATCTAGTTAGTTCGTGTGTGCATAAAATATGTACAGGATCCAGAACAAAGCATGAGCACATCAAAGATGCTGAGAGTACATAAAAATGTCCCTATACCTTCTTTTTATGTCATGACACACCAAGAACAGTATAATTAAGTATCGATATTTAAAAAAAAAATAAAGAAAAAAAAATAGGCTATCAGCGGGAATCGAACCCGGGTAGCTGCGTTAGTAGTCAAGTGCCCGCAACGAAAGACTAACGTGGCATTGCTGAAGGGAATTGTAATGAAAATTACTTTTAATACTATTGGTATCGTAAACTATCCCAAGCAAAGTCACCATCGGACTGGAGGTTACATTCGGGAAAAGCTTCAGGGTTACATTCGGGAATTTGTTTTACGAGTGTAACCTCCAAAAGGTTACAGGTTACAGTATACTCGGAAAAAAAGGTATATCAATCTATCGAGTGCTATGCTCTATGTTAGAATCTACTTAATCAAGTTATCTAAGGAATCTAGTTAGTTCTTGTGTGCATAACATATGTACAGGATCCTGAACAAAGCATGAGCACATCAAAGATGCTGAGAGTACATAAAAATGTCCCTATACCTTCTTTTTATGTCATGACACACCAAGAACAGTATAAATAAGTATCGATATTTAAAAAAAAATAAATAAAAAAAAATTGGCTATCAGCGGGAATCGAACCCGGGTCGCTGCGTTAGTAGTCAAGTGCCCGCAACGAAAGACTAACGTGGCATTGCTGAAGGGAATTGTAATGAAAATTACTTTTAATACTATTGGTATCGTAAACTATCCCAAGCAAAGTCACCATCGGACTGGAGGTTACATTCGGGAAAAGCTTCAGGGTTACATTCGGGAATTTTTTTTACGAGTGTAACCTCCAAAAGGTTACAATCGATAATTTTTTTTCCGAATGTAAATTCCAAAAAGTAACATTAGGAAAAATAAAACAGTATACTCGGAAAAAAAGGTATATCAATCTATCGAGCGCTATGCTGTATGTTAGAATCTACTTAATCAAGTTATCCAAGGAATCTAGTTAGTTCTTGTGTGCATAATATATGTACAGGATCCTGAACAAAGCATGAGCACATCAAAGATGATGAGAGTACATAAAAATGTCCCTATACCTTCTTTTTATCTCATGACACACCAAGAACAGTATAATTAAGTATCGATATTTAAAAAAAAAATAGGCTATCAGCGGGAATCGAACCCGGGTCGCTGCGTTAGTAGTCAAGTGCCCGCAACGAAAGACTAACGTGGCATTGCTGAAGGGAATTGTAATGAAAATTACTTTTAATACTATTGGTATCGTAAACTATCCCAAGCAAAGTCACCATCGGACTGGAGGTTACATTCGGGAAAAGCTTCAGGGTTACATTCGGGAATTTGTTTTACGAGTGTAACCTGCAAAAGGTTACAATCGATAATTTTTTTTCCGGATGTAAATTCAAAAAAGCAACATTAGGAAAAATATAACAGTATACTCGGAAAAAAAGGTATATCAATCTATCGAGCGCTATGCTCTATGTTAGAATCTACTTAATCAAGTTATCCAAGGAATCTAGTTAGTTCTTGTGTGCATAAAATATGTACAGGATCCTGAACATAGCATGAGCACATCACAGATGCTGAGAGTACATAAAAATGTCCCTATACCTTCTTTTTATGTCATGACACACCAAGAACAGTATAATTAAGTATCGATATTTTAAAAAAAAAAAAGAAAAGAAAATAGGCTATCAGCGGGAATCGAACCCGGGTCGCTGCGTTAGTAGTCAAGTGCCCGCAACGAAAGACTAACGTGGCATTGCTGAAGGGGATTGTAATGAAAATTACTTTTAATACTATTGGTATCGTAAACTATCCCAAGCAAAGTCACCATCGGACTGGAGGTTACATTCGGGAAAAGCTTCAGGGTTACATTCGGGAATTTGTTTTACGAGTGTAACCTCCAAAAGGTTACAATCGATAATTTTTTTTCCGAATGTAAATTCCAAAAAGTAACATTAGAAAAATAAAACAGTATACTCGGAAAAAAAGGTATATCAATCTATCGAGCGCTATGCTCTATGTTAAAATCTACTTAATCAAGTTATCCAAGGAATCTAGTTAGTTATTGTGTGCATAAAATATGTACAGGATCCTGAACATAGCATGAGCACATCAAAGATGCTGAGAGTACATAAAAATGTCCCTATACCTTCTTTTTATGTCATGACACACCAAGAACAGTATAGTTAAGTATCGATATTTAAAAAAAAAAATGAAGAAAACAAAAATAGGCTATAAGCGGGAATCGAACCCGGGTCGCTGCGTTAGTAGTCAAGTGCCCGCAACGAAAGACTAACGTGGCATTGCTGAAGGGAATTGAAATGAAAATTACTTTAAATACTATTGGTATCGTAAACTATCCCAAGCAAAGTCACCATCGGACTGGAGGTTACATTCGGGAAAAGCTTCAGGGTTACATTCGGGAATTTGTTTTACGAGTGTAACCTGCAAAAGGTTACAATCGATATTTTTT
The DNA here is from genome assembly GCF_932526225.1 of Nematostella vectensis. NCBI lineage: Eukaryota > Metazoa > Cnidaria > Anthozoa > Actiniaria > Edwardsiidae > Nematostella > Nematostella vectensis. The sequence continues at coordinate 790,866 of NC_064035.1, read as the reverse complement.
TTTCCGGATGTAAATTCAAAAAAGTAACATTAGGAAAAATAAAACAGTATACTCGGAAAAAAAGGTATATCAATCTATCGAGCGCTATGCTCTATGTTAGAATCTACTTAATCAAGTTATCCAAGGAATCTAGTTAGTTCTTGTGTGCATAAAATATGTACAGGATCCTGAACATAGCATGAGCACATCACAGATGCTGAGAGTACATAAAAATGTCCCTATACCTTCTTTTTATGTCATGACACACCAAGAACAGTAGAATTAAGTATCGATATTGAAAAAAAAAAAAAAAAGAAAAAAAAAAGGCGATCAGCGGGAATCGAACCCGGGTCGCTGTGTTAGTAGTCAAGTGCCCGCAACGAAAGACTAACGTGGTATTGCTGAAGGGAATTGTAATGAAAATTACTTTTAATACTATTGGTATCGTAAACTATCCCAAGCAAAGTCACCATCGGACTGGAGGTTACATTCGGGAAAAGCTTCAGGGTTACATTCGGGACTTTGTTTTACGAGTGTAACCTCCAAAAGGTTACAATCGATAATTTTTTTTCCGAATGTAAATTCCAAAAAGTAACATTAGAAAAATAAAACAGTATACTCGGAAAAAAAGGTATATCAATCTATCGAGCGCTATGCTCTATGTTAAAATCTACTTAATCAAGTTATCCAAGGAATCTAGTTAGTTATTGTGTGCATAAAATATGTACAGGATCCTGAACATAGCATGAGCACATCAAAGATGCTAAGAGTACATAAAAATGTCCCTATACCTTCTTTTTATGTCATGACACACCAAGAACAGTATAGTTAAGTATCGATATTTAAAAAAAAAAATGAAGAAAACAAAAATAGGCTATAAGCGGGAATCGAACCCGGGTCGCTGCGTTAGTAGTCAAGTGCCCGCAACGAAAGACTAACGTGGCATTGCTGAAGGGAATTGAAATGAAAATTACTTTAAATACTATTGGTATCGTAAACTATCCCAAGCAAAGTCACCATCGGACTGGAGGTTACATTCGGGAAAAGCTTCAGGGTTACATTCGGGAATTTGTTTTACGAGTGTAACCTGCAAAAGGTTACAATCGATATTTTTTTTTCCGGATGTAAATTCAAAAAAGTAACATTAGGAAAAATAAAACAGTATACTCGGAAAAAAAGGTATATCAATCTATCGAGCGCTATGCTCTATGTTAGAATCTACTTAATCAAGTTATCCAAGGAATCTAGTTAGTTCTTGTGTGCATAAAATATGTACAGGATCCTGAACATAGCATGAGCACATCACAGATGCTGAGAGTACATAAAAATGTCCCTATACCTTCTTTTCATGTCATGACACACCAAGAACAGTAGAATTAAGTATCGATATTGAAAAAAAAAAAAAAAGAAAAAAAAAAGGCGATCAGCGGGAATCGAACCCGGGTCGCTGTGTTAGTAGTCAAGTGCCCGCAACGAAAGACTAACGTGGTATTGCTGAAGGGAATTGTAATGAAAATTACTTTTAATACTATTGGTATCGTAAACTATCCCAAGCAAAGTCACCATCGGACTGGAGGTTACATTCGGGAAAAGCTTCAGGGTTACATTCGGGACTTTGTTTTACGAGTGTAACCTCCAAAAGGTTACAATCGATAATTTTTTTTCCGAATGTAAATTCCAAAAAGTAACATTAGGAAAAATAAAACAGTATACTCGGAAAAAAAGGTATATCAATCTATCGAGCGCTATGCTCTATGTTAGAATCTACTTAATCAAGTTATCCAAGGAATCTAGTTAGTCCTTGTGTGCATAAAATATGTACAGGATCCTGAACATAGCATGAGCACATCAAAGATGCTGAGAGTACATAAAAATGTCCCTATACCTTCTTTTTATGTCATGACACACCAAGAACAGTATAATTAAGTATCGATATTTAAAAAAAAAAATGAAGAAAACAAAAATAGGCTATCAGCGGGAATCGAACCCGGGTCGCTGCGTTAGTAGTCAAGTGCCCGCAACGAAAGACTAACGTGGCATTGCTGAAGGGAATTGTAATGAAAATTACTTTTAATACTATTGGTATCGTAAACTATCCCAAGCAAAGTCACCATCGGACTGGAGGTTACATTCGGGAAAAGCTTCAGGGTTACATTCGGGAATTTGTTTTACGAGTGTAACCTCCAAAAGGTTACAATCGATAATTTTTTTTCCGAATGTAAATTCCAAAAAGTAACATTAGGAAAAATAAAACAGTATACTCGGAAAAAAAGGTATATCAATCTATCGAGCGCTATGCTCTATGTTAGAATCTACTTAATCAAGTTATCCAAGGAATCTAGTTAGTTCGTGTGTGCATAAAATATGTACAGGATCCAGAACAAAGCATGAGCACATCAAAGATGCTGAGAGTACATAAAAATGTCCCTATACCTTCTTTTTATGTCATGACACACCAAGAACAGTATAATTAAGTATCGATATTTAAAAAAAAAATAAAGAAAAAAAAATAGGCTATCAGCGGGAATCGAACCCGGGTAGCTGCGTTAGTAGTCAAGTGCCCGCAACGAAAGACTAACGTGGCATTGCTGAAGGGAATTGTAATGAAAATTACTTTTAATACTATTGGTATCGTAAACTATCCCAAGCAAAGTCACCATCGGACTGGAGGTTACATTCGGGAAAAGCTTCAGGGTTACATTCGGGAATTTGTTTTACGAGTGTAACCTCCAAAAGGTTACAGGTTACAGTATACTCGGAAAAAAAGGTATATCAATCTATCGAGTGCTATGCTCTATGTTAGAATCTACTTAATCAAGTTATCTAAGGAATCTAGTTAGTTCTTGTGTGCATAACATATGTACAGGATCCTGAACAAAGCATGAGCACATCAAAGATGCTGAGAGTACATAAAAATGTCCCTATACCTTCTTTTTATGTCATGACACACCAAGAACAGTATAAATAAGTATCGATATTTAAAAAAAAATAAATAAAAAAAAATTGGCTATCAGCGGGAATCGAACCCGGGTCGCTGCGTTAGTAGTCAAGTGCCCGCAACGAAAGACTAACGTGGCATTGCTGAAGGGAATTGTAATGAAAATTACTTTTAATACTATTGGTATCGTAAACTATCCCAAGCAAAGTCACCATCGGACTGGAGGTTACATTCGGGAAAAGCTTCAGGGTTACATTCGGGAATTTTTTTTACGAGTGTAACCTCCAAAAGGTTACAATCGATAATTTTTTTTCCGAATGTAAATTCCAAAAAGTAACATTAGGAAAAATAAAACAGTATACTCGGAAAAAAAGGTATATCAATCTATCGAGCGCTATGCTGTATGTTAGAATCTACTTAATCAAGTTATCCAAGGAATCTAGTTAGTTCTTGTGTGCATAATATATGTACAGGATCCTGAACAAAGCATGAGCACATCAAAGATGATGAGAGTACATAAAAATGTCCCTATACCTTCTTTTTATCTCATGACACACCAAGAACAGTATAATTAAGTATCGATATTTAAAAAAAAAATAGGCTATCAGCGGGAATCGAACCCGGGTCGCTGCGTTAGTAGTCAAGTGCCCGCAACGAAAGACTAACGTGGCATTGCTGAAGGGAATTGTAATGAAAATTACTTTTAATACTATTGGTATCGTAAACTATCCCAAGCAAAGTCACCATCGGACTGGAGGTTACATTCGGGAAAAGCTTCAGGGTTACATTCGGGAATTTGTTTTACGAGTGTAACCTGCAAAAGGTTACAATCGATAATTTTTTTTCCGGATGTAAATTCAAAAAAGTAACATTAGGAAAAATATAACAGTATACTCGGAAAAAAAGGTATATCAATCTATCGAGCGCTATGCTCTATGTTAGAATCTACTTAATCAAGTTATCCAAGGAATCTAGTTAGTTCTTGTGTGCATAAAATATGTACAGGATCCTGAACATAGCATGAGCACATCACAGATGCTGAGAGTACATAAAAATGTCCCTATACCTTCTTTTTATGTCATGACACACCAAGAACAGTATAATTAAGTATCGATATTTTAAAAAAAAAAAAGAAAAGAAAATAGGCTATCAGCGGGAATCGAACCCGGGTCGCTGCGTTAGTAGTCAAGTGCCCGCAACGAAAGACTAACGTGGCATTGCTGAAGGGGATTGTAATGAAAATTACTTTTAATACTATTGGTATCGTAAACTATCCCAAGCAAAGTCACCATCGGACTGGAGGTTACATTCGGGAAAAGCTTCAGGGTTACATTCGGGAATTTGTTTTACGAGTGTAACCTCCAAAAGGTTACAATCGATAATTTTTTTTCCGAATGTAAATTCCAAAAAGTAACATTAGAAAAATAAAACAGTATACTCGGAAAAAAAGGTATATCAATCTATCGAGCGCTATGCTCTATGTTAAAATCTACTTAATCAAGTTATCCAAGGAATCTAGTTAGTTATTGTGTGCATAAAATATGTACAGGATCCTGAACATAGCATGAGCACATCAAAGATGCTGAGAGTACATAAAAATGTCCCTATACCTTCTTTTTATGTCATGACACACCAAGAACAGTATAGTTAAGTATCGATATTTAAAAAAAAAAATGAAGAAAACAAAAATAGGCTATAAGCGGGAATCGAACCCGGGTCGCTGCGTTAGTAGTCAAGTGCCCGCAACGAAAGACTAACGTGGCATTGCTGAAGGGAATTGAAATGAAAATTACTTTAAATACTATTGGTATCGTAAACTATCCCAAGCAAAGTCACCATCGGACTGGAGGTTACATTCGGGAAAAGCTTCAGGGTTACATTCGGGAATTTGTTTTACGAGTGTAACCTGCAAAAGGTTACAATCGATATTTTTTTTTCCGGATGTAAATTCAAAAAAGTAACATTAGGAAAAATAAAACAGTATACTCGGAAAAAAAGGTATATCAATCTATCGAGCGCTATGCTCTATGTTAGAATCTACTTAATCAAGTTATCCAAGGAATCTAGTTAGTTCTTGTGTGCATAAAATATGTACAGGATCCTGAACATAGCATGGGCACATCACAGATGCTGAGAGTACATAAAAATGTCCCTATACCTTCTTTTTATGTCATGACACACCAAGAACAGTAGAATTAAGTATCGATATTGAAAAAAAAAAAAAAAGAAAAAAAAAAGGCGATCAGCGGGAATCGAACCCGGGTCGCTGTGTTAGTAGTCAAGTGCCCGCAACGAAAGACTAACGTGGTATTGCTGAAGGGAATTGTAATGAAAATTACTTTTAATACTATTGGTATCGTAAACTATCCCAAGCAAAGTCACCATCGGACTGGAGGTTACATTCGGGAAAAGCTTCAGGGTTACATTCGGGACTTTGTTTTACGAGTGTAACCTCCAAAAGGTTACAATCGATAATTTTTTTTCCGAATGTAAATTCCAAAAAGTAACATTAGGAAAAATAAAACAGTATACTCGGAAAAAAAGGTATATCAATCTATCGAGCGCTATGCTCTATGTTAGAATCTACTTAATCAAGTTATCCAAGGAATCTAGTTAGTCCTTGTGTGCATAAAATATGTACAGGATCCTGAACATAGCATGAGCACATCAAAGATGCTGAGAGTACATAAAAATGTCCCTATACCTTCTTTTTATGTCATGACACACCAAGAACAGTATAATTAAGTATCGATATTTACAAAAAAAAATGAAGAAAACAAAAATAGGCTATCAGCGGGAATCGAACCCGGGTCGCTGCGTTAGTAGTCAAGTGCCCGCAACGAAAGACTAACGTGGCATTGCTGAAGGGAATTGTAATGAAAATTACTTTTAATACTATTGGTATCGTAAACTATCCCAAGCAAAGTCACCATCGGACTGGAGGTTACATTCGGGGAAAGCTTCAGGGTTACATTCGGGAATTTGTTTTACGAGTGTAACCTCCAAAAGGTTATAATCGATAATTTTTTTTCCGAATGTAAATTCCAAAAAGTAACAGTAGGAAAAATAAAACAGTATACTCGGAAAAAAAGGTATATCAATCTATCGAGCGCTATGCTCTATGTTAGAATCTACTTAATCAAGTTATCCAAGGAATCTAGTTAGTTCTTGTGTGCATAAAATATGTACAGGATCCTGAACAAAGCATGAGCACATCAAAGATGCTGAGAGTACATAAAAATGTCCCTATACCTTCTTTTTATGTCATGACACACCAAGAACAGTATAAATAAGTATCGATATTTAAAAAAAAATAAAGAAAAAAAAATAGGCTATCAGCGGGAATCGAACCCGGGTAGCTGCGTTAGTAGTCAAGTGCCCGCAACGAAAGACTAACGTGGCATTGCTGAAGGGAATTGTAATGAAAATTACTTTTAATACTATTGGTATCGTAAACTATCCCAAGCAAAGTCACCATCGGACTGGAGGTTACATTCGGGAAAAGCTTCAGGGTTACATTCGGGAATTTGTTTTACGAGTGTAACCTCCAAAAGGTTACAATCGATAATTTTTTTTCCGAATGTAAATTCCAAAAAGTAACATTAGGAAAAATAAAACAGTATACTCGGAAAAAAAGGTATATCAATCTATCGAGCGCTATGCTCTATGTTAGAATCTACTTAATCAAGTTATCCAAGGAATCTAGTTAGTTCTTGTGTGCATAAAATATGTACAGGATCCTGAACAAAGCATGAGCACATCAAAGATGCTGAGAGTACATAAAAATGTCCCTATACCTTCTTTTTATGTCATGACACACCAAGAACAGTATAATTAAGTATCGATATTTTAAAAAAAAATAAAGAAAAACAAATAGGCTATCAGCGGGAATCGAACCCGGGTCGCTGCGTTAGTAGTCAAGTGCCCGCAACGAAAGACTAACGTGGCATTGCTGAAGGGAATTGTAATGAAAATTACTTTTTATACTATTGGTATCTTAAACTATCCCAAGCAAAGTCACCATCGGACTGGAGGTTACATTCGGGAAAAGCTTCAGGGTTACATTCGGGAATTTGTTTTACGAGTGTAACCTCCAAAAGGTTACAATCGATAATTTTTTTTCCGAATGTAAATTCCAAAAAGTAACATTAGGAAAAATAAAACAGTATACTCGGAAAAAAAGGTATATCAATCTATCGAGCGCTATGCTGTATGTTAGAATCTACTTAATCAAGTTATCCAAGGAATCTAGTTAGTTCTTGTGTGCATAAAATATGTACAGGATCCTGAACAAAGCATGAGCACATCAAAGATGCTGAGAGTACATAAAAATGTCCCTATACCTTCTTTTTATCTCATGACACACCAAGAACAGTATAATTAAGTATCGATATTTAAAAAAAAAAAAAAAAAAGAAAAGAAAATAGGCTATCAGCGGGAATCGAACCCGGGTCGCTGCGTTAGTAGTCAAGTGCCCGCAACGAAAGACTAACGTGGCATTGCTGAAGGGGATTGTAATGAAAATTACTTTTAATACTATTGGCATCGTAAACTATCCCAAGCAAAGTCACCATCGGACTGGAGGTTACATTCGGGAAAAGCTTCAGGGTTACATTCGGGAATTTGTTTTACGAGTGTAACCTCCAAAAGGTTACAATCGATAATTTTTTTTCCGAATGTAAATTCCAAAAAGTAACATTAGGAAAAATAAAACAGTATACTCGGAAAAAAAGGTATATCAATCTATCGAGCGCTATGCTCTATGTTAAAATCTACTTAATCAAGTTATCCAAGGAATCTAGTTAGTTCTTGTGTGCATAAAATATGTACAGGATCCTGAACATAGCATGAGCACATCAAAGATGCTGAGAGTACATAAAAATGTCCCTATACCTTCTTTTTATGTCATGACACACCAAGAACAGTATAATTAAGTATCGATATTTTAAAAAAAAATGAAGAAAACAAAAATAGGCTATCAGCGGGAATCGAACCCGGGTCGCTGCGTTAGTAGTCAAGTGCCCGCAACGAAAGACTAACGTGGCATTGCTGAAGGGAATTGTAATGAAAATACTATAAATACTATTGGTATCGTAAACTATATCAAGCAAAGTCACCATCGGACTGGAGGTTACATTCGGGAAAAGCTTCAGGGTTACATTCGGGAATTTGTTTTTCGAGTGTAACCTGCAAAAGGTTACAATCGATATTTTTTTTTCCGGATGTAAATTCAAAAAAGTAACATTAGGAAAAATAAAACAGTATACTCGGAAAAAAAGGTATATCAATCTATCGAGCGCTATGCTCTATGTTAGAATCTACTTAATCAAGTTATCCAAGGAATCTAGTTAGTTCTTGTGTGCATAAAATATGTACAGGATCCTGAACATAGCATGAGCACATCACAGATGCTGAGAGTACATAAAAATGTCCCTATACCTTCTTTTTATGTCATGACACACCAAGAACAGTATAATTAAGTATCGATATTTAAAAAAAAAAAAAAAAAAGAAAAAAAAAAAGGCTATCAGCGGGAATCGAACCCGGGTAGCTGCGTTAGTAGTCAAGTGCACGCAACGAAAGACTAACGTGGCATTGCTGAAGGGAATTGTAATGAAAATTACTTTTAATACTATTGGTATCGTAAACTATCCCAAGCAAAGTCACCATCGGACTGGAGGTAACATTCGGGAAAAGCTTCAGGGTTACATTCGGGAATTTGTTTTACGAGTGTAACCTCCAAAAGGTTACAATCGATAATTTTTTTTCCGAATGTAAATTCCAAAAAGTAACATTTGGAAAAATAAAACAGTATACTCGGAACAAAAGGTATATCAATCTATCGAGCGCTATGCTCTATGTTAGAATCTACTTAATCAAGTTATCCAAGGAATCTAGTTAGTTCTTGTGTGCATAAAATATGTACAGGATCCTGAACAAAGCATGAGCACATCACAGATGCTGAGAGTACATAAAAATGTCCCTATACCTTCTTTTTATGTCATGACACACCAAGAACAGTATAATTAAGTATCGATATTTTAAAAAAAAATAAAGAAAAACAAATAGGCTATCAGCGGGAATCGAACCCGGGTCGCTGCGTTAGTAGTCAAGTGCCCGCAACGAAAGACTAACGTGGCATTGCTGAAGGGAATTGTAATGAAAATTACTTTTTATACTATTGGTATCTTAAACTATCCCAAGCAAAGTCACCATCGGACTGGAGGTTACATTCGGGAAAAGCTTCAGGGTTACATTCGGGAATTTGTTTTACGAGTGTAACCTCCAAAAGGTTACAATCGATAATTTTTTTTCCGAATGTAAATTCCAAAAAGTAACATTAGGAAAAATAAAACAGTATACTCGGAAAAAAAGGTATATCAATCTATCGAGCGCTATGCTGTATGTTAGAATCTACTTAATCAAGTTATCCAAGGAATCTAGTTAGTTCTTGTGTGCATAAAATATGTACAGGATCCTGAACAAAGCATGAGCACATCAAAGATGCTGAGAGTACATAAAAATGTCCCTATACCTTCTTTTTATCTCATGACACACCAAGAACAGTATAATTAAGTATCGATATTTAAAAAAAAAAAAAAAAAAAGAAAAGAAAATAGGCTATCAGCGGGAATCGAACCCGGGTCGCTGCGTTAGTAGTCAAGTGCCCGCAACGAAAGACTAACGTGGCATTGCTGAAGGGGATTGTAATGAAAATTACTTTTAATACTATTGGTATCGTAAACTATCCCAAGCAAAGTCACCATCGGACTGGAGGTTACATTCGGGAAAAGCTTCAGGGTTACATTCGGGAATTTGTTTTACGAGTGTAACCTCCAAAAGGTTACAATCGATAATTTTTTTTCCGAATGTAAATTCCAAAAAGTAACATTAGGAAAAATAAAACAGTATACTCGGAAAAAAAGGTATATCAATCTATCGAGCGCTATGCTCTATGTTAAAATCTACTTAATCAAGTTATCCAAGGAATCTAGTTAGTTCTTGTGTGCATAAAATATGTACAGGATCCTGAACATAGCATGAGCACATCAAAGATGCTGAGAGTACATAAAAATGTCCCTATACCTTCTTTTTATGTCATGACACACCAAGAACAGTATAATTAAGTATCGATATTTTAAAAAAAAATGAAGAAAACAAAAATAGGCTATCAGCGGGAATCGAACCCGGGTCGCTGCGTTAGTAGTCAAGTGCCCGCAACGAAAGACTAACGTGGCATTGCTGAAGGGAATTGTAATGAAAATACTATAAATACTATTGGTATCGTAAACTATATCAAGCAAAGTCACCATCGGACTGGAGGTTACATTCGGGAAAAGCTTCAGGGTTACATTCGGGAATTTGTTTTTCGAGTGTAACCTGCAAAAGGTTACAATCGATATTTTTTTTTCCGGATGTAAATTCAAAAAAGTAACATTAGGAAAAATAAAACAGTATACTCGGAAAAAAAGGTATATCAATCTATCGAGCGCTATGCTCTATGTTAGAATCTACTTAATCAAGTTATCCAAGGAATCTAGTTAGTTCTTGTGTGCATAAAATATGTACAGGATCCTGAACATAGCATGAGCACATCACAGATGCTGAGAGTACATAAAAATGTCACTATACCTTCTTTTTATGTCATGACACACCAAGAACAGTATAATTAAGTATCGATATTTAAAAAAAAAAAAAAAAAAAGAAAAAAAAAAAGGCTATCAGCGGGAATCGAACCCGGGTAGCTGCGTTAGTAGTCAAGTGCACGCAACGAAAGACTAACGTGGCATTGCTGAAGGGAATTGTAATGAAAATTACTTTTAATACTATTGGTATCGTAAACTATCCCAAGCAAAGTCACCATCGGACTGGAGGTAACATTCGGGAAAAGCTTCAGGGTTACATTCGGGAATTTGTTTTACGAGTGTAACCTCCAAAAGGTTACAATCGATAATTTTTTTTCCGAATGTAAATTCCAAAAAGTAACATTTGGAAAAATAAAACAGTATACTCGGAACAAAAGGTATATCAATCTATCGAGCGCTATGCTCTATGTTAGAATCTACTTAATCAAGTTATCCAAGGAATCTAGTTAGTTCTTGTGTGCATAAAATATGTACAGGATCCTGAACAAAGCATGAGCACATCACAGATGCTGAGAGTACATAAAAATGTCCCTATACCTTCTTTTTATGTCATGACACACCAAGAACAGGATAATTAAGTATCGATATTAAAAAAAAAAAAGAAAAAAAAATAATCTATCAGCGGGAATCGAACCCTTGTAGCTGCGTTAGTAGTCAAGTGCCCGCAACGAAAGACTAACGTGGCATTGCTGAAGGGAATTGTAATGAAAATTACTTTTAATACTATTGGTATCGTAAACTATCCCAAGCAAAGTCACCATCGGACTGGAGGTTACATTCGGGAAAAGATTCAGGGTTACATTCGGGAATTTGTTTTACGAGTGTAACCTCCAAAAGGTTACAATCGATAATTTTTTTTCCGAATGTAAATTCCAAAAAGTAACATTAGGAAAAATAAAACAGTATACTCGGAAAAAAAGGTATATCAATCTATCGAGCGCTATGCTCTATGTTAAAATCTACTTAATCAAGTTATCCAAGGAATCTAGTTAGTTCTTGTGTGCATAAAATATGTACAGGATCCTGAACATAGCATGAGCACATCAAAGATGCTGAGAGTACATAAAAATGTCCCTATACCTTCTTTTTATGTCATGACACACCAAGAACAGTATAATTAAGTATCGATATTTAAAAAAAAAATGAAGAAAGTAAAAATAGGCTATCAGCGGGAATCGAACCCGGGTAGCTGCGTTAGTAGTCAAGTGCCCGCAACGAAAGACTAACGTGGCATTGCTGAAGGGAATTGTAATGAAAATACTTTAAATACTATTGGTATCGTAAACTATATCAAGCAAAGTCACCATCGGACTGGAGGTTACATTCGGGAAAAGCTTCAGGGTTACATTCGGGAATTTGTTTTTCGAGTGTAACCTGCAAAAGGTTACAATCGATATTTTTTTTTCCAGATGTAAATTCAAAAAAGTAACATTAGGAAAAATAAAACAGTATACTCGGGAAAAAAGGTATATCAATCTATCGAGCGCTATGCTCTATGTTAGAATCTACTTAATCAAGTTATCCAAGGAATCTAGTTAGTTCTTGTGTGCATAAAATATGTACAGGATCCTGAACATAGCATGAGCACATCACAGATGCTGAGAGTACATAAAAATGTCCCTATACCTTCTTTTTATGTCATGACACACCAAGAACAGTATAATTAAGTATCGATATTTAAAAAAAAAAAAAAAAAAAGAAAAAAAAAAAGGCTATCAGCGGGAATCGAACCCGGGTCGCTGCGTTAGTAGTCAAGTGCCCGCAACGAAAGACTAACGTGGCATTGCTGAAGGGAATTGTAATGAAAATTACTTTTAATACAATTGGTATCGTAAACTATCCCAAGCAAAGTCACCATCGGACTGGAGGTTACATTCGGGAAAAGCTTCAGGGTTACATTCGGGAATTTGTTTTACGAGTGTAACCTCCAAAAGGTTACAATCGATAATTTTTTTTCCGAATGTAAATTCCAAAAAGTAACATTAGGAAAAATAAAACAGTATACTCGGAAAAAAAGGTATATCAATCTATCGAGCGCTATGCTCTATGTTAAAATCTACTTAATCAAGTTATCCAAGGAATCTAGTTAGTTCTTGTGTGCATAAAATATGTACAGGATCCTGAACAAAGCATGAGCACATCACAGATGCTGAGAGTACATAAAAATGTCCCTATACCTTCTTTTTATGTCATGACACACCAAGAACAGGATAATTAAGTATCGAGATTAAAAAAAAAAAAAAAGAAAAAAAAATAATCTATCAGCGGGAATCGAACCCTTGTAGCTGCGTTAGTAGTCAAGTGCCCGCAACGAAAGACTAACGTGGCATTGCTGAAGGGAATTGTAATGAAAATTACTTTTAATAATATTGGTATCGTAAACTATCCCAAGCAAAGTCACCATCGGACTGGAGGTTACATTCGGGAAAAGCTTCAGGGTTACATTCGGGAATTTGTTTTACGAGTGTAACCTGCAAAAGGTTACAATCGATAATTTTTTTTCCGAATGTAAATTCAAAAAAAGTAACATTAGGAAAAATAAAACAAAATACTCGGAAAAAAAGGTATATCAATCTATCGAGCGCTATGCTCTATGTTAGAATCTACTTAATCAAGTTATCCAAGGAATCTAGTTAGTTCTTGTGTGCATAAAATATGTACAGGATCCTGAACATAGCTTGAGCACATCACAGATGCTGAGAGTACATAAAAATGTCCCTATACCTTCTTTTTATGTCATGACACACCAAGAACAGTATAATTAAGTATCGATATTAAAAAAAAAAAAGAAAAAAAAATAGGCTATCAGCGGGAATCGAACCCGGGTCGCTATGTTAGTAGTCAAGTGCCCGCAACGAAAGATTAACGTGGCATTGCTGAAGGGAATTGTAATGAAAATTACTTTTAATACTATTGGTATCGTAAACTATCCCAAGCAAAGTCACCATCGGACTGGAGGTTACATTCGGGAAAAGCTTCAGGGTTAAATTCGGGAATTTGTTTTACGAGTGTAACCTCCAAAAGGTTACAATCGATAATTTTTTTTCCGAATGTAAATTCCAAAAAGTAACATTAGGAAAAATAAAACAGTATACTCGGAAAAAAAGGTATATCAATCTATCGAGCGCTATGCTCTATGTTAGAATCTACTTAATCAAGTTATCCAAGGAATCTAGTTAGTTCTTGTGTGCATAAAATATGTACAGGATCCTGAACAAAGCATGAGCACATCAAAGATGCTGAGAGTACATAAAAATGTCCCTATACCTTCTTTTTATGTCATGACACACCAAGAACAGTATAATTAAGTATCGATATTTAAAAAAAAAATAAAGAAAAACAAATAGGCTATCAGCGGGAATCGAACTCGGGTCGCTGCGTTAGTAGTCAAGTGCCCGCAACGAAAGACTAACGTTGCATTGCTGAAGGGAATTGTAATGAAAATTACTTTTTATACTATTGGTATCTTAAACTATCCCAAGCAAAGTCACCATCGGACTGGAGGTTACATTCGGGAAAAGCTTCAGGGTTACATTCGGGAATTTGTTTTACGAGTGTAACCTCCAAAAGGTTACAATCGATAATTTTTTTTCCGAATGTAAATTCCAAAAAGTAACATTAGGAAAAATAAAACAGTATACTCGGAAAAAAAGGTATATCAATCTATCGAGCGCTATGCTGTATGTTAGAATCTACTTAATCAAGTTATCCAAGGAATCTAGTTAGTTCTTGTGTGCATAAAATATGTACAGGATCCTGAACAAAGCATGAGCACATCAAAGATGCTGAGAGTACATAAAAATGTCCCTATACCTTCTTTTTATCTCATGACACACAAAGAACAGTATAATTAAGTATTGATATTTAAAAAAAAAATGAAGAAAACAAAAATAGGCTATCAGCGGGAATCGAACCCGGGTCGCTGCGTTAGTAGTCAAGTGCCCGCAACGAAAGACTAACGTGGCATTGCTGAAGGGAATTGTAATGAAAATACTTTAAATACTATTGGTATCGTAAACTATATCAAGCAAAGTCACCATCGGACTGGAGGTTACATTCGGGAAAAGCTTCAGGGTTACATTCGGGAATTTGTTTTTCGAGTGTAACCTGCAAAAGGTTACAATCGATTTTTTTTTTTCCGGATGTAAATTCAAAAAAGTAACATTAGGAAAAATAAAACAGTATACTCGGAAAAAAAGGTATATCAATCTATCGAGCGCTATGCTCTATGTTAGAATCTACTTAATCAAGTTATCCAAGAAATCTAGTTAGTTCTTGTGTGCATAAAATATGTACAGGATCCTGAACATAGCATGAGCACATCACAGATGCTGAGAGTACATAAAAATGTCCCTATACCTTCTTTTTATGTCATGACACACCAAGAACAGTATAATTAAGTATCGATATTTAAAAAAAAAAAAAAAAAGAAAAAAATAAGGCTATCAGCGGGAATCGAACCCGGGTCGCTGCGTTAGTAGTCAAGTGCCCGCAACGAAAGACTAACGTGGCATTGCTGAAGGGAATTGTAATGAAAATTACTTTTAATACTATTGGTATCGTAAACTATCCCAAGCAAAGTCACCATCGGACTGGAGGTTACATTCGGGAAAAGCTTCAGGGTTACATTCGGGAATTTGTTTTACGAGTGTAACCTCCAAAAGGTTACAATCGATAATTTTTTTTCCGAATGTAAATTCCAAAAAGTAACATTTGGAAAAATAAAACAGTATACTCGGAAAATAAGGTATATCAATCTATCGAGCGCTATGCTCTATGTTAGAATCTACTTAATCAAGTTATCCAAGGAATCTAGTTAGTTCTTGTGTGCATAAAATATGTACAGGATCCTGAACAAAGCATGAGCACATCACAGATGCTGAGAGTACATAAAAATGTCCCTATACCTTCTTTTTATGTCATGACACACCAAGAACAGGATAATTAAGTATCGATATTAAAAAAAAAAAAAGAAAAAAAAATAATCTATCAGCGGGAATCGAACCCTTGTAGCTGCGTTAGTAGTCAAGTGCCCGCAACGAAAGACTAACGTGGCATTGCTGAAGGGAATTGTAATGAAAATTACTTTTAATATTATTGGTATCGTAAACTATCCCAAGCAAAGTCACCATCGGACTGGAGGTTACGTTCGGGAAAAGCTTCAGGGTTACATTCGGGACTTTGTTTTACGAGTGTAACCTCCAAAAGGTTACAATCGATAATTTTTTTTCCGAATGTAAATTCCAAAAAGTAACATTAGGAAAAATAAAACAGTATACTCGGAAAAAAAGGTATATCAATCTATCGAGCGCTATGCTCTATGTTAGAATCTACTTAATCAAGTTATCCAAGGAATCTAGTTAGTTCTTGTGTGCATAAAATATGTACAGGATCCTGAACATAGCTTGAGCACATCACAGATGCTGAGAGTACATAAAAATGTCCCTATACCTTCTTTTTATGTCATGACACACCAAGAACAGTATAATTAAGTATCGATATTAAAAAAAAAAAAGAAAAAAAAATAGGCTATCAGCGGGAATCGAACCCGGGTCGCTGTGTTAGTAGTCAAGTGCCCGCAACGAAAGATTAACGTGGCATTGCTGAAGGGAATTGTAATGAAAATTACTTTTAATACTATTGGTATCGTAAACTATCCCAAGCAAAGTCACCATCGGACTGGAGGTTACATTCGGGAAAAGCTTCAGGGTTACATTCGGGAATTTGTTTTACGAGTGTAACCTCCAAAAGGTTACAATCGATAATTTTTTTTCCGAATGTAAATTCCAAAAAGTAACATTAGGAAAAATAAAACAGTATACTCGGAAAAAGAGGTATATCAATCTATCGAGCGCTATGCTCTATGTTAGAATCTACTTAATCAAGTTATCCAAGGAATCTAGTTAGTTCGTGTGTGCAAAAAATATGTACAGGATCCTTAACAAAGCATGAGCACATCAAAGATGCTGAGAGTACATAAAAATGTCCCTATACCTTCTTTTTATGTCATGACACACCAAGAACAGTATAATTAAGTATTGATATTTAAAAAAAAAATGAAGAAAACAAAAATAGGCTATCAGCGGGAATCGAACCCGGGTCGCTGCGTTAGTAGTCAAGTGCCCGCAACGAAAGACTAACGTGGCATTGCTGAAGGGAATTGTAATGAAAATACTTTAAATACTATTGGTATCGTAAACTATATCAAGCAAAGTCACCATCGGACTGGAGGTTACATTCGGGAAAAGCTTCAGGGTTACATTCGGGAATTTGTTTTTCGAGTGTAACCTGCAAAAGGTTACAATCGATTTTTTTTTTTCCGGATGTAAATTCAAAAAAGTAACATTAGGAAAAATAAAACAGTATACTCGGAAAAAAAGGTATATCAATCTATCGAGCGCTATGCTCTATGTTAGAATCTACTTAATCAAGTTATCCAAGGAATCTAGTTAGTTCTTGTGTGCATAAAATATGTACAGGATCCTGAACATAGCATGAGCACATCACAGATGCTGAGAGTACATAAAAATGTCCCTATACCTTCTTTTTATGTCATGACACACCAAGAACAGTATACGTAAGTATCGATATTTAAAAAAAAAAAAAAAAAGAAAAAAATAAGGCTATCAGCGGAAATCGAACCCGGGTCGCTGCGTTAGTAGTCAAGTGCCCGCAACGAAAGACTAACGTGGCATTGCTGAAGGGAATTGTAATGAAAATTACTTTTAATACTATTGGTATCGTAAACTATCCCAAGCAAAGTCACCATCGGACTGGAGGTTACATTCGGGAAAAGCTTCAGGGTTACATTCGGGAATTTGTTTTACGAGTGTAACCTCCAAAAGGTTACAATCGATAATTTTTTTTCCGAATGTAAATTCCAAAAAGTAACATTTGGAAAAATAAAACAGTATACTCGGAAAAAAAGGTATATCAATCTATCGAGCGCTATGCTCTATGTTAGAATCTACTTAATCAAGTTATCCAAGGAATCTAGTTAGTTCTTGTGTGCATAAAATATGTACAGGATCCTGAACAAAGCATGAGCACATCACAGATGCTGAGAGTACATAAAAATGTCCCTATACCTTCTTTTTATGTCATGACACACCAAGAACAGGATAATTAAGTATCGATATTTAAAAAAAAAATAGGCTATCAGCGGGAATCGAACCCGGGTCGCTGCGTTAGTAGTCAAGTGCCCGCAACGAAAGACTAACGTGGCATTGCTGAAGGGAATTGTAATGAAAATTACTTTTAATACTATTGGTATCGTAAACTATCCCAAGCAAAGTCACCATCGGACTGGAGGTTACATTCGGGAAAAGCTTCAGGGTTACATTCGGGAATTTGTTTTACGATTGTAACCTGCAAAAGGTTACAATCGATAATTTTTTTTCCGGATGTAAATTCAAAAAAGTAACATTAGGAAAAATATAATAGTATACTCGGAAAAAAAGGTATATCAATCTATCGAGCGCTATGCTCTATGTTAGAATCTACTTAATCAAGTTATCCAAGGAATCTAGTTAGTTCTTGTGTGCATAAAATATGTACAGGATCCTGAACATAGCATGAGCACATCACAGATGCTGAGAGTACATAAAAATGTCCCTATACCTTCTTTTTATGTCATGACACACCAAGAACAGTATAATTAAGTATCGATATTTAAAAAAAAAGAAAAGAAATAAAAAATAGGCTATCAGCGGAAATCGAACCCGGGTCGCTGCGTTAGTAGTCAAGTGCCCGCAACGAAAGACTAACGTGGCATTGCTGAAGGGAATTGTAATGAAAATTACTTTTAATACTATTGGTATCGTAAACTATCCCAAGCAAAGTCACCATCGGACTGAAGGTTACATTCGGGAAAAGCTTCAGGGTTACATTCGGGAATTTGTTTTACGAGTGTAACCTGCAAAAGGTTACAATCGATAATTTTTTTTTCCGAATGTAAATTCAAAAAAGTAACATTAGGAAAAATAAAACAGTACACTCGGAAATAAAGGTATATCAATCTATCGAGCGCTATGCTCTATGTTAGAATCTACTTAATCAAGTTATCCAAGGAATCTAGTTAGTTCTTGTGTGCATAAAATATGTACAGGATCCTGAACAAAGCATGAGCACATCACAGAGGCTGAGAGTACATAAAAATGTCCCTATACTTTCTTTTTATGTCATGACACACCAAGAACAGGATAATTAAGTATCGATATTAAAAAAAAAAAAAAGAAAAAAAAATAGGCTATCAGCGGGAATCGAACCCGGGTCGCTGCGTTAGTAGTCAAGTGCCCGCAACGAAAGACTAACGTGGCATTGCTGAAGGGAATTGTAATGAAAATTACTTTTAATATTATTGGTATCGTAAACTATCCCAAGCAAAGTCACCATCGGACTGGAGGTTACATTCGGGAAAAGCTTCAGGGTTACATTCGGGAATTTGTTTTACGAGTGTAACCTGCAAAAGGTTACAATCGATAATTTTTTTTCCGAATGTAAATTCAAAAAAAGTAACATTAGGAAAAATAAAACAGTATACTCGGAAAAAAAGGTATATCAATCTATCGAGCGCTATGCTCTATGTTAGAATCTACTTAATCAAGTTATCCAAGGAATCTAGTTAGTTCTTGTGTGCATAAAATATGTACAGGATCCTGAACAAAGCATGAGCACATCACAGATGCTGAGAGTACATAAAAATGTCCCTATACCTTCTTTTTATGTCATGACACACCAAGAACAGGATAATTAAGTATCGATATTTAAAAAAAAAATAGGCTATCAGCGGGAATCGAACCCGGGTCGCTGCGTTAGTAGTCAAGTGCCCGCAACGAAAGACTAACGTGGCATTGCTGAAGGGAATTGTAATGAAAATTACTTTTAATACTATTGGTATCGTAAACTATCCCAAGCAAAGTCACCATCGGACTGGAGGTTACATTCGGGAAAAGCTTCAGGGTTACATTCGGGAATTTGTTTTACGATTGTAACCTGCAAAAGGTTACAATCGATAATTTTTTTTCCGGATGTAAATTCAAAAAAGTAACATTAGGAAAAATATAATAGTATACTCGGAAAAAAAGGTATATCAATCTATCGAGCGCTATGCTCTATGTTAGAATCTACTTAATCAAGTTATCCAAGGAATCTAGTTAGTTCTTGTGTGCATAAAATATGTACAGGATCCTGAACATAGCATGAGCACATCACAGATGCTGAGAGTACATAAAAATGTCCCTATACCTTCTTTTTATGTCATGACACACCAAGAACAGTATAATTAAGTATCGATATTTAAAAAAAAAGAAAAGAAATAAAAAATAGGCTATCAGCGGAAATCGAACCCGGGTCGCTGCGTTAGTAGTCAAGTGCCCGCAACGAAAGACTAACGTGGCATTGCTGAAGGGAATTGTAATGAAAATTACTTTTAATACTATTGGTATCGTAAACTATCCCAAGCAAAGTCACCATCGGACTGAAGGTTACATTCGGGAAAAGCTTCAGGGTTACATTCGGGAATTTGTTTTACGAGTGTAACCTGCAAAAGGTTACAATCGATAATTTTTTTTTCCGAATGTAAATTCAAAAAAGTAACATTAGGAAAAATAAAACAGTACACTCGGAAATAAAGGTATATCAATCTATCGAGCGCTATGCTCTATGTTAGAATCTACTTAATCAAGTTATCCAAGGAATCTAGTTAGTTCTTGTGTGCATAAAATATGTACAGGATCCTGAACAAAGCATGAGCACATCACAGAGGCTGAGAGTACATAAAAATGTCCCTATACTTTCTTTTTATGTCATGACACACCAAGAACAGGATAATTAAGTATCGATATTAAAAAAAAAAAAAAGAAAAAAAAATAGGCTATCAGCGGGAATCGAACCCGGGTCGCTGCGTTAGTAGTCAAGTGCCCGCAACGAAAGACTAACGTGGCATTGCTGAAGGGAATTGTAATGAAAATTACTTTTAATATTATTGGTATCGTAAACTATCCCAAGCAAAGTCACCATCGGACTGGAGGTTACATTCGGGAAAAGCTTCAGGGTTACATTCGGGAATTTGTTTTACGAGTGTAACCTGCAAAAGGTTACAATCGATAATTTTTTTTCCGAATGTAAATTCAAAAAAAGTAACATTAGGAAAAATAAAACAGTATACTCGGAAAAAAAGGTATATCAATCTATCGAGCGCTATGCTCTATGTTAGAATCTACTTAATCAAGTTATCCAAGGAATCTAGTTAGTTCTTGTGTGCATAAAATATGTACAGGATCCTGAACATAGCTTGAGCACATCACAGATGCTGAGAGTACATAAAAATGTCCCTATACCTTCTTTTTATGTCATGACACACCAAGAACAGTATAATTAAGTATCGATATTAAAAAAAAAAAGAAAAAAAAATAGGCTATCAGCGGGAATCGAACCCGGGTCGCTGCGTTAGTAGTCAAGTGCCCGCAACGAAAGATTAACGTGGCATTGCTGAAGGGAATTGTAATGAAAATTACTTTTAATACTATTGGTATCGTAAACTATCCCAAGCAAAGTCACCATCGGACTGGAGGTTACATTCGGGAAAAGCTTCAGGGTTACATTCGGGAATTTGTTTTACGAGTGTAACCTCCAAAAGGTTACAATCGATAATTTTTTTTTCCGAATGTAAATTCCAAAAAGTAACATTAGGAAAAATAAAACAGTATACTCGGAAAAAAAGGTATATCAATCTATCGAGCGCTATGCTCTATGTTAGAATCTACTTAATCAAGTTATCCAAGGAATCTAGTTAGTTCGTGTGTGCATAAAATATGTACAGGATCCTGAACAAAGCATGAGCACATCAAAGATGCTGAGAGTACATAAAAATGTCCCTATACCTTCTTTTTATGTCATGACACACCAAGAACAGTATAATTAAGTATCGATATTTAAAAAAAAATAAAGAAAAAAAAATAGGCTATCAGCGGGAATCGAACCCGGGTCGCTGCGTTAGTAGTCAAGTGCCCGCAACGAAAGACTAACGTGGCATTGCTGAAGGGAATTGTAATGAAAATTACTTTTAATACTATTGGTATCGTAAACTATCCCCAGCAAAGTCACCATCGGACTGGAGGTTACATTCGGGAAAAGCTTCAGGGTTACATTCGGGAATTTGTTTTACGAGTGTAACCTGCAAAAGGTTACAATCGATAATATTTTTTTCCGAATGTAAATTCAAAAAAAGTAACATTAGGAAAAATAAAACAGTATACTCGGAAAAAAAGGTATATCAATCTATCGAGCGCTATGCTCTATGTTAGAATCTACTTAATCAAGTTATCCAAGGAATCTAGTTAGTTCTTGTGTGCATAAAATATGTACAGGATCCTGAACATAGCTTGAGCACATCACAGATGCTGAGAGTACATAAAAATGTCCCTATACCTTCTTTTTATGTCATGACACACCAAGAACAGTATAATTAAGTATCGATATTAAAAAAAAAAAGAAAAAAAAATAGGCTATCAGCGGGAATCGAACCCGGGTCGCTGCGTTAGTAGTCAAGTGCCCGCAACGAAAGATTAACGTGGCATTGCTGAAGGGAATTGTAATGAAAATTACTTTTAATACTATTGGTATCGTAAACTATCCCAAGCAAAGTCACCATCGGACTGGAGGTTACATTCGGGAAAAGCTTCAGGGTTACATTCGGGAATTTGTTTTACGAGTGTAACCTCCAAAAGGTTACAATCGATAATTTTTTTTTCCGAATGTAAATTCCAAAAAGTAACATTAGGAAAAATAAAACAGTATACTCGGAAAAAAAGGTATATCAATCTATCGAGCGCTATGCTCTATGTTAGAATCTACTTAATCAAGTTATCCAAGGAATCTAGTTAGTTCGTGTGTGCATAAAATATGTACAGGATCCTGAACAAAGCATGAGCACATCAAAGATGCTGAGAGTACATAAAAATGTCCCTATACCTTCTTTTTATGTCATGACACACCAAGAACAGTATAATTAAGTATCGATATTTAAAAAAAAATAAAGAAAAAAAAATAGGCTATCAGCGGGAATCGAACCCGGGTCGCTGCGTTAGTAGTCAAGTGCCCGCAACGAAAGACTAACGTGGCATTGCTGAAGGGAATTGTAATGAAAATTACTTTTAATACTATTGGTATCGTAAACTATCCCCAGCAAAGTCACCATCGGACTGGAGGTTACATTCGGGAAAAGCTTCAGGGTTACATTCGGGAATTTGTTTTACGAGTGTAACCTCCAAAAGGTTACAGGTTACAGTATACTCGGAAAAAAAGGTATATCAATCTATCGAGTGCTATGCTCTATGTTAGAATCTACTTAATCAAGTTATCTAAGGAATCTAGTTAGTTCTTGTGTGCATAACATATGTACAGGATCCTGAACAAAGCATGAGCACATCAAAGATGCTGAGAGTACATAAAAATGTCCCTATACCTTCTTTTTATGTCATGACACACCAAGAACAGTATAAATAAGTATCGATATTTAAAAAAAAATAAAGAAAAAAAAATAGGCTATCAGCGGGAATCGAACCCGGGCCGCTGCGTTAGTAGTCAAGTGCCCGCAACGAAAGACTAACGTGGCATTGCTGAAGGGAATTGTAATGAAAATTACTTTTAATACTATTGGTATCGTAAACTATCCCAAGCAAAGTCACCATCGGACTGGAGGTTACATTCGGGAAAAGCTTCAGGGTTACATTCGGGAATTTGTTTTACGAGTGTAACCTCCAAAAGGTTACAATCGATAATTTTTTTTCCGAATGTAAATTCCAAAAAGTAACATTAGGAAAAATAGAACAGTATACTCGGAAAAAAAGGTATATCAATCTATCGAGCGCTATGCTGTATGTTAGAATCTACTTAATCAAGTTATCCAAGGAATCTAGTTAGTTCTTGTGTGCATAAAATATGTACAGGATCCTGAACAAAGCATGAGCACATCAAAGATGATGAGAGTACA
Source organism: Nematostella vectensis (assembly GCF_932526225.1). Classification (NCBI taxonomy): domain Eukaryota; kingdom Metazoa; phylum Cnidaria; class Anthozoa; order Actiniaria; family Edwardsiidae; genus Nematostella; species Nematostella vectensis. The sequence goes on along the minus strand of NC_064035.1, from coordinate 767,309 downwards.
TAAAAATGTCCCTATACCTTCTTTTTATTTCATGACACACCAAGAACAGTATAATTAAGTATCGATATTTAAAAAAAAAATAGGCTATCAGCGGGAATCGAACCCGGGTGGCTGCGTTAGTAGTCAAGTGCCCGCAACGAAAGACTAACGTGGCATTGCTGAAGGGAATTGTAATGAAAATTACTTTTAATACTATTGGTATCGTAAACTATCCCAAGCAAAGTCACCATCGGACTGGAGGTTACATTCGGGAAAAGCTTCAGGGTTACATTCGGGAATTTGTTTTACGAGTGTAACCTGCAAAAGGTTACAATCGATAATTTTTTTCCGGATGTAAATTCAAAAAAGTAACATTAGGAAAAATATAACAGTATACTCGGAAAAAAAGGTATATCAATCTATCGAGCGCTATGCTCTATGTTAGAATCTACTTAATCAAGTTATCCAAGGAATCTAGTTAGTTCTTGTGTGCATAAAATATGTACAGGATCCTGAACATAGCATGAGCACATCACAGATGCTGAGAGTACATAATAATGTCCCTATACCTTCTTTTTATGTCATGACACACCAAGAACAGTATAATTAAGTATCGATATTTAAAAAAAAAAAAAAAGAAAAGGAAATAGGCTATCAGCGGGAATCGAACCCGGGTCGCTGCGTTAGTAGTCAAGTGCCCGCAACGAAAGACTAACGTGGCATTGCTGAAGGGGATTGTAATGAAAATTACTTTTAATACTATTGGTATCGTAAACTATCCCAAGCAAAGTCACCATCGGACTGGAGGTTACATTCGGGAAAAGCTTCAGGGTTACATTCGGGACTTTGTTTTACGAGTGTAACCTCCAAAAGGTTACAATCGATAATTTTTTTTCCGAATGTAAATTCCAAAAAGTAACATTAGGAAAAAAAAACAGTATACTCGGAAAAAAAGGTATATCAATCTATCGAGCGCTATGCTCTATGTTAGAATCTACTTAATCAAGTTATCCAAGGAATCTAGTTAGTTCTTGTGTGCATAAAATATGTACAGGATCCTGAACATAGCATGAGCACATCAAAGATGCTGAGAGTACATAAAAATGTCCCTATACCTTCTTTTTATGTCATGACACACCAAGAACAGTATAATTAAGTATCGATATTTAAAAAAAAAAAATGAAGAAAACAAAAATAGGCTATCAGCGGGAATCGAACCCGGGTCGCTGCGTTAGTAGTCAAGTGCCCGCAACGAAAGACTAACGTGGCATTGCTGAAGGGAATTGTAATGAAAATTACTTTTAATACTATTGGTATCGTAAACTATCCCAAGCAAAGTCACCATCGGACTGGAGGTTACATTCGGGAAAAGCTTCAGGGTTACATTCGGGAATTTGTTTTACGAGTGTAACCTCCAAAAGGTTATAATCGATAATTTTTTTTCCGAATGTAAATTCCAAAAAGTAACATTAGGAAAAATAAAACAGTATACTCGGAAAAAAAGGTATATCAATCTATCGAGCGCTATGCTCTATGTTAGAATCTACTTAATCAAGTTATCCAAGGAATCTAGTTAGTTCTTGTGTGCATAAAATATGTACAGGATCCTGAACATAGCATGAGCACATCACAGATGCTGAGAGTACATAAAAATATCCCTATACCTTCTTTTTATGTCATGACACACCAAGAACAGTATAATTAAGTATCGATATTTAAAAAAAAAAAAAAAAAAAAAGAAAAAAAAAAAGGCTATCAGCGGGAATCGAACCCGGGTCGCTGCGTTAGTAGTCAAGTGCCCGCAACGAAAGACTAACGTGGCATTGCTGAAGGGAATTGTAATGAAAATTACTTTTAATACTATTGGTATCGTAAACTATCCCAAGCAAAGTCACCATCGGACTGGAGGTTACATTCGGGAAAAGCTTCAGGGTTACATTCGGGAATTTGTTTTACGAGTGTAACCTCCAAAAGGTTACAATCGATAATTTTTTTTCCGAATATAAATTCCAAAAAGTAACATTAGGAAAAATAAAACAGTATACTCGGAAAAAAAGGTATATCAATCTATCGAGCGCTATGCTCTATGTTAGAATCTACTTAATCAAGTTATCCAAGGAATCTAGTTAGTTCTTGTGTGCATAAAATATGTACAGGATCCTGAACAAAGCATGAGCACATCACAGATGCTGAGAGTACATAAAAATGTCCCTATACCTTCTTTTTATGTCATGACACACCAAGAACAGGATAATTAAGTATCGATATTAAAAAAAAAAAAAAGAAAAAAAAATAATCTATCAGCGGGAATCGAACCCTTGTAGCTGCGTTAGTAGTCAAGTGCCCGCAACGAAAGACTAACGTGGCATTGCTGAAGGGAATTGTAATGAAAATTACTTTTAATAATATTGGTATCGTAAACTATCCCAAGCAAAGTCACCATCGGACTGGAGGTTACATTCGGGAAAAGCTTCAGGGTTACATTCGGGAATTTGTTTTACGAGTGTAACCTGCAAAAGGTTACAATCGATAATTTTTTTTCCGAATGTAAATTCAAAAAAAGTAACATTAGGAAAAATAAAACAGTATACTCGGAAAAAAAGGTATATCAATCTATCGAGCGCTATGCTCTATGTTAGAATCTACTTAATCAAGTTATCCAAGGAATCTAGTTAGTTCTTGTGTGCATAAAATATGTACAGGATCCTGAACATAGCTTGAGCACATCACAGATGCTGAGAGTACATAAAAATGTCCCTATACCTTCTTTTTATGTCATGACACACCAAGAACAGTATAATTAAGTATCGATATTAAAAAAAAAAAAAGAAAAAAAAATAGGCTATCAGCGGGAATCGAACCCGGGTCGCTGTGTTAGTAGTCAAGTGCCCGCAACGAAAGATTAACGTGGCATTGCTGAAGGGAATTGTAATGAAAATTACTTTTAATACTATTGGTATCGTAAACTATCCCAAGCAAAGTCACCATCGGACTGGAGGTTACATTCGGGAAAAGCTTCAGGGTTACATTCGGGAATTTGTTTTACGATTGTAACCTGCAAAAGGTTACAATCGATAATTTTTTTTCCGGATGTAAATTAAAAAAAGTAACATTAGGAAAAATATAATAGTATACTCGGAAAAAAAGGTATATCAATCTATCGAGCGCTATGCTCTATGTTAGAATCTACTTAATCAAGTTATCCAAGGAATCTAGTTAGTTCTTGTGTGCATAAAATATGTACAGGATCCTGAACATAGCATGAGCACATCACAGATGCTGAGAGTACATAAAAATGTCCCTATACCTTCTTTTTATGTCATGACACACCAAGAACAGTATAATTAAGTATCGATATTTAAAAAAAAAGAAAAGAAATAAAAAATAGGCTATCAGCGGAAATCGAACCCGGGTCGCTGCGTTAGTAGTCAAGTGCCCGCAACGAAAGATTAACGTGGCATTGCTGAAGGGAATTGTAATGAAAATTACTTTTAATACTATTGGTATCGTAAACTATACCAAGCAAAGTCACCATCGGACTGAAGGTTACATTCGGGAAAAGCTTCAGGGTTACATTCGGGAATTTGTTTTACGAGTGTAACCTGCAAAAGGTTACAATCGATAATTTTTTTTTCCGAATGTAAATTCAAAAAAGTAACATTAGGAAAAATAAAACAGTACACTCGGAAATAAAGGTATATCAATCTATCGAGCGCTATGCTCTATGTTAGAATCTACTTAATCAAGTTATCCAAGGAATCTAGTTAGTTCTTGTGTGCATAAAATATGTACAGGATCCTGAACAAAGCATGAGCACATCACAGAGGCTGAGAGTACATAAAAATGTCCCTATACTTTCTTTTTATGTCATGACACACCAAGAACAGGATAATTAAGTATCGATATTAAAAAAAAAAAAAAGAAAAAAAAATAGGCTATCAGCGGGAATCGAACCCGGGTCGCTGCGTTAGTAGTCAAGTGCCCGCAACGAAAGACTAACGTGGCATTGCTGAAGGGAATTGTAATGAAAATTACTTTTAATATTATTGGTATCGTAAACTATCCCAAGCAAAGTCACCATCGGACTGGAGGTTACATTCGGGAAAAGCTTCAGGGTTACATTCGGGAATTTGTTTTACGAGTGTAACCTGCAAAAGGTTACAATCGATAATTTTTTTTCCGAATGTAAATTCAAAAAAAGTAACATTAGAAAAAATAAAACAGTATACTCGGAAAAAAAGGTATATCAATCTATCGAGCGCTATGCTCTATGTTAGAATCTACTTAATCAAGTTATCCAAGGAATCTAGTTAGTTCTTGTGTGCATAAAATATGTACAGGATCCTGAACATAGCTTGAGCACATCACAGATGCTGAGAGTACATAAAAATGTCCCTATACCTTCTTTTTATGTCATGACACACCAAGAACAGTATAATTAAGTATCGATATTAAAAAAAAAAGAAAAAAAAATAGGCTATCAGCGGGAATCGAACCCGGGTCGCTGCGTTAGTAGTCAAGTGCCCGCAACGAAAGATTAACGTGGCATTGCTGAAGGGAATTGTAATGAAAATTACTTTTAATACTATTGGTATCGTAAACTATCCCAAGCAAAGTCACCATCGGACTGGAGGTTACATTCGGGAAAAGCTTCAGGGTTACATTCGGGAATTTGTTTTACGAGTGTAACCTCCAAAAGGTTACAATCGATAATTTTTTTTTCCGAATGTAAATTCCAAAAAGTAACATTAGGAAAAATAAAACAGTATACTCGGAAAAAAAGGTATATCAATCTATCGAGCGCTATGCTCTATGTTAGAATCTACTTAATCAAGTTATCCAAGGAATCTAGTTAGTTCGTGTGTGCATAAAATATGTACAGGATCCTGAACAAAGCATGAGCACATCAAAGATGCTGAGAGTACATAAAAATGTCCCTATACCTTCTTTTTATGTCATGACACACCAAGAACAGTATAATTAAGTATCGATATTTAAAAAAAAAATAAAGAAAAAAAAACAGGCTATCAGCGGGAATCGAACCCGGGTCGCTGCGTTAGTAGTCAAGGGCCCGCAACGAAAGACTAACGTGGCATTGCTGAAGGGAATTGTAATGAAAATTACTTTTAATACTATTGGTATCGTAAACTATCCCCAGCAAAGTCACCATCGGACTGGAGGTTACATTCGGGAAAAGCTTCAGGGTTACATTCGGGAATTTGTTTTACGAGTGTAACCTCCAAAAGGTTACAGGTTACAGTATACTCGGAAAAAAAGGTATATCAATCTATCGAGTGCTATGCTCTATGTTAGAATCTACTTAATCAAGTTATCTAAGGAATCTAGTTAGTTCTTGTGTGCATAACATATGTACAGGATCCTGAACAAAGCATGAGCACATCAAAGATGCTGAGAGTACATAAAAATGTCCCTATACCTTCTTTTTATGTCATGACACACCAAGAACAGTATAAATAAGTATCGATATTTAAAAAAAAATAAAGAAAAAAAAATAGGCTATCAGCGGGAATCGAACCCGGGCCGCTGCGTTAGTAGTCAAGTGCCCGCAACGAAAGACTAACGTGGCATTGCTGAAGGGAATTGTAATGAAAATTACTTTTAATACTATTGGTATCGTAAACTATCCCAAGCAAAGTCACCATCGGACTGGAGGTTACATTCGGGAAAAGCTTCAGGGTTACATTCGGGAATTTGTTTTACGAGTGTAACCTCCAAAAGGTTACAGGTTACAGTATACTCGGAAAAAAAGGTATATCAATCTATCGAGTGCTATGCTCTATGTTAGAATCTACTTAATCAAGTTATCTAAGGAATCTAGTTAGTTCTTGTGTGCATAACATATGTACAGGATCCTGAACAAAGCATGAGCACATCAAAGATGCTGAGAGTACATAAAAATGTCCCTATACCTTCTTTTTATGTCATGACACACCAAGAACAGTATAAATAAGTATCGATATTTAAAAAAAAATAAAGAAAAAAAAATAGGCTATCAGCGGGAATCGAACCCGGGCCGCTGCGTTAGTAGTCAAGTGCCCGCAACGAAAGACTAACGTGGCATTGCTGAAGGGAATTGTAATGAAAATTACTTTTAATACTATTGGTATCGTAAACTATCCCAAGCAAAGTCACCATCGGACTGGAGGTTACATTCGGGAAAAGCTTCAGGGTTACATTCGGGAATTTGTTTTACGAGTGTAACCTCCAAAAGGTTACAATCGATAATTTTTTTTCCGAATGTAAATTCCAAAAAGTAACATTAGGAAAAATAGAACAGTATACTCGGAAAAAAAGGTATATCAATCTATCGAGCGCTATGCTGTATGTTAGAATCTACTTAATCAAGTTATCCAAGGAATCTAGTTAGTTCTTGTGTGCATAAAATATGTACAGGATCCTGAACAAAGCATGAGCACATCAAAGATGATGAGAGTACATAAAAATGTCCCTATACCTTCTTTTTATTTCATGACACACCAAGAACAGTATAATTAAGTATCGATATTTAAAAAAAAAATAGGCTATCAGCGGGAATCGAACCCGGGTGGCTGCGTTAGTAGTCAAGTGCCCGCAACGAAAGACTAACGTGGCATTGCTGAAGGGAATTGTAATGAAAATTACTTTTAATACTATTGGTATCGTAAACTATCCCAAGCAAAGTCACCATCGGACTGGAGGTTACATTCGGGAAAAGCTTCAGGGTTACATTCGGGAATTTATTTTACGAGTGTAACCTCCAAAAGGTTACAATCGATAATTTTTTTTCCGAATGTAAATTCCAAAAAGTAACATTAGGAAAAATAAAACAGTATACTCGGAAAAAAAGGTATATCAATCTATCGAGCGCTATGCTGTATGTTAGAATCTACTTAATCAAGTTATCCAAGGAATCTAGTTAGTTCTTGTGTGCATAAAATATGTACAGGATCCTGAACAAAGCATGAGCACATCAAAGATGCTGAGAGTACATAAAAATGTCCCTATACCTTCTTTTTATCTCATGACACACAAAGAACAGTATAATTAAGTATCGATATTTAAAAAAAAAAAAAGAAAAGAAAAGAAAATAGGCTATCAGCGGGAATCGAACCCGGGTCGCTGCGTTAGTAGTCAAGTGCCCGCAACGAAAGACTAACGTGGCATTGCTGAAGGGGATTGTAATGAAAATTACTTTTAATACTATTGGTATCGTAAACTATCCCAAGCAAAGTCACCATCGGACTGGAGGTTACATTCGGGAAAAGCTTCAGGGTTACATTCGGGAATTTGTTTTACGAGTGTAACCTCCAAAAGGTTACAATCGATAATTTGTTTTCCGAATGTAAATTCCAAAAAGTAACATTAGGAAAAATAAAACAGTATACTCGGAAAAAAAGGTATATCAATCTATCGAGCGCTATGCTCTATGTTAAAATCTACTTAATCAAGTTATCCAAGGAATCTAGTTAGTTCTTGTGTGCATAAAATATGTACAGGATCCTGAACATAGCATGAGCACATCAAAGATGCTGAGAGTACATAAAAATGTCCCTATACCTTCTTTTTATGTCATGACACACCAAGAACAGTATAATTAAGTATCGATATTTAAAAAAAAAATGAAGAAAACAAAAATAGGCTATCAGCGGGAATCGAACCCGGGTCGCTGCGTTAGTAGTCAAGTGCCCGCAACGAAAGACTAACGTGGCATTGCTGAAGGGAATTGTAATGAAAATACTTTAAATACTATTGGTATCGTAAACTATATCAAGCAAAGTCACCATCGGACTGGAGGTTACATTCGGGAAAAGCTTCAGGGTTACATTCGGGAATTTGTTTTTCGAGTGTAACCTGCAAAAGGTTACAATCGATTTTTTTTTTCCGGATGTAAATTCAAAAAAGTAACATTAGGAAAAATAAAACAGTATACTCGGAAAAAAAGGTATATCAATCTATCGAGCGCTATGCTCTATGTTAGAATCTACTTAATCAAGTTATCCAAGGAATCTAGTTAGTTCTTGTGTGCATAAAATATGTACAGGATCCTGAACATAGCATGAGCACATCACAGATGCTGAGAGTACATAAAAATGTCCCTATACCTTCTTTTTATGTCATGACACACCAAGAACAGTATAATTAAGTATCGATATTTAAAAAAAAAAAAAAAAGAAAAAAATAAGGCTATCAGCGGGAATCGAACCCTTGTAGCTGCGTTAGTAGTCAAGTGCCCGCAACGAAAGACTAACGTGGCATTGCTGAAGGGAATTGTAATGAAAATTACTTTTAATATTATTGGTATCGTAAACTATCCCAAGCAAAGTCACCATCGGACTGGAGGTTACATTCGGGAAAAGCTTCAGGGTTACATTCGGGACTTTGTTTTACGAGTGTAACCTCCAAAAGGTTACAATCGATAATTTTTTTTCCGAATGTAAATTCCAAAAAGTAACATTAGGAAAAATAAAACAGTATACTCGGAAAAAAAGGTATATCAATCTATCGAGCGCTATGCTCTATGTTAGAATCTACTTAATCAAGTTATCCAAGGAATCTAGTTAGTTCTTGTGTGCATAAAATATGTACAGGATCCTGAACATAGCTTGAGCACATCACAGATGCTGAGAGTACATAAAAATGTCCCTATACCTTCTTTTTATGTCATGACACACCAAGAACAGTATAATTAAGTATCGATATTAAAAAAAAGAAAGAAAAAAAAATAGGCTATCAGCGGGAATCGAACCCGGGTCGCTGTGTTAGTAGTCAAGTGCCCGCAACGAAAGATTAACGTGGCATTGCTGAAGGGAATTGTAATGAAAATTACTTTTAATACTATTGGTATCGTAAACTATCCCAAGCAAAGTCACCATCGGACTGGAGGTTACATTCGGGAAAAGCTTCAGGGTTACATTCGGGAATTTGTTTTACGAGTGTAACCTCCAAAAGGTTACAATCGATAATTTTTTTTCCGAATGTAAATTCCAAAAAGTAACATTAGGAAAAATAAAACAGTATACTCGGAAAAAGAGGTATATCAATCTATCGAGCGCTATGCTCTATGTTAGAATCTACTTAATCAAGTTATCCAAGGAATCTAGTTAGTTCGTGTGTGCATAAAATATGTACAGGATCCTTAACAAAGCATGAGCACATCAAAGATGCTGAGAGTACATAAAAATGTCCCTATACCTTCTTTTTATCTCATGACACACCAAGAACAGTATAATTAAGTATCGATATTTAAAAAAAAAATAGGCTATCAGCGGGAATCGAACCCGGGTCGCTGCGTTAGTAGTCAAGTGCCCGCAACGAAAGACTAACGTGGCATTGCTGAAGGGAATTGTAATGAAAATTACTTTTAATACTATTGGTATCGTAAACTGTCCCAAGCAAAGTCACCATCGGACTGGAGGTTACATTCGGGAAAAGCTTCAGGGTTACATTCGGGAATTTGTTTTACGATTGTAACCTGCAAAAGGTTACAATCGATAATTTTTTTTCCGGATGTAAATTCAAAAAAGTAACATTAGGAAAAATATAATAGTATACTCGGAAAAAAAGGTATATCAATCTATCGAGCGCTATGCTCTATGTTAGAATCTACTTAATCAAGTTATCCAAGGAATCTAGTTAGTTCTTGTGTGCATAAAATATGTACAGGATCCTGAACATAGCATGAGCACATCACAGATGCTGAGAGTACATAAAAATGTCCCTATACCTTCTTTTTATGTCATGACACACCAAGAACAGTATAATTAAGTATCGATATTTAAAAAAAAAGAAAAGAAATAAAAAATAGGCTATCAGCGGAAATCGAACCCGGGTCGCTGCGTTAGTAGTCAAGTGCCCGCAACGAAAGATTAACGTGGCATTGCTGAAGGGAATTGTAATGAAAATTACTTTTAATACTATTGGTATCGTAAACTATCCCAAGCAAAGTCACCATCGGACTGGAGGTTACATTCGGGAAAAGCTTCAGGGTTACATTCGGGAATTTGTTTTACGAGTGTAACCTGCAAAAGGTTACAATCGATAATTTTTTTTTCCGAATGTAAATTCCAAAAAGTAACATTAGGAAAAATAAAACAGTATACTCGGAAAAAAAGGTATATCAATCTATCGAGCGCTATGCTCTATGTTAGAATCTACTTAATCAAGTTATCCAAGGAATCTAGTTAGTTCTTGTGTGCATAAAATATGTACAGGATCCTGAACAAAGCATGAGCACATCAAAGATGATGAGAGTACATAAAAATGTCCCTATACCTTCTTTTTATTTCATGACACACCAAGAACAGTATAATTAAGTATCGATATTTAAAAAAAAAATAGGCTATCAGCGGGAATCGAACCCGGGTGGCTGCGTTAGTAGTCAAGTGCCCGCAACGAAAGACTAACGTGGCATTGCTGAAGGGAATTGTAATGAAAATTACTTTTAATACTATTGGTATCGTAAACTATCCCAAGCAAAGTCACCATCGGACTGGAGGTTACATTCGGGAAAAGCTTCAGGGTTACATTCGGGAATTTGTTTTACGAGTGTAACCTCCAAAAGGTTACAATCGATAATTTTTTTTCCGAATGTAAATTCCAAAAAGTAACATTAGGAAAAATAGAACAGTATACTCGGAAAAAAAGGTATATCAATCTATCGAGCGCTATGCTGTATGTTAGAATCTACTTAATCAAGTTATCCAAGGAATCTAGTTAGTTCTTGTGTGCATAAAATATGTACAGGATCCTGAACAAAGCATGAGCACATCAAAGATGATGAGAGTACATAAAAATGTCCCTATACCTTCTTTTTATTTCATGACACACCAAGAACAGTATAATTAAGTATCGATATTTAAAAAAAAAATAGGCTATCAGCGGGAATCGAACCCGGGTGGCTGCGTTAGTAGTCAAGTGCCCGCAACGAAAGACTAACGTGGCATTGCTGAAGGGAATTGTAATGAAAATTACTTTTAATACTATTGGTATCGTAAACTATCCCAAGCAAAGTCACCATCGGACTGGAGGTTACATTCGGGAAAAGCTTCAGGGTTACATTCGGGAATTTGTTTTACGAGTGTAACCTGCAAAAGGTTACAATCGATAATTTTTTTCCGGATGTAAATTCAAAAAAGTAACATTAGGAAAAATATAACAGTATACTCGGAAAAAAAGGTATATCAATCTATCGAGCGCTATGCTCTATGTTAGAATCTACTTAATCAAGTTATCCAAGGAATCTAGTTAGTTCTTGTGTGCATAAAATATGTACAGGATCCTGAACATAGCATGAGCACATTACAGATGCTGAGAGTACATAATAATGTCCCTATACCTTCTTTTTATGTCATGACACACCAAGAACAGTATAATTAAGTATCGATATTTAAAAAAAAAAAAAAGAAAAGGAAATAGGCTATCAGCGGGAATCGAACCCGGGTCGCTGCGTTAGTAGTCAAGTGCCCGCAACGAAAGACTAACGTGGCATTGCTGAAGGGGATTGTAATGAAAATTACTTTTAATACTATTGGTATCGTAAACTATCCCAAGCAAAGTCACCATCGGACTGGAGGTTACATTCGGGAAAAGCTTCAGGGTTACATTCGGGACTTTCTTTTACGAGTGTAACCTCCAAAAGGTTACAATCGATAATTTTTTTTCCGAATGTAAATTCCAAAAAGTAACATTAGGAAAAATAAAACAGTATACTCGGAAAAAAAGGTATATCAATCTATCGAGCGCTATGCTCTATGTTAGAATCTACTTAATCAAGTTATCCAAGGAATCTAGTTAGTTCTTGTGTGCATAAAATATGTACAGGATCCTGAACATAGCATGAGCACATCAAAGATGCTGAGAGTACATAAAAATGTCCCTATACCTTCTTTTTATGTCATGACACACCAAGAACAGTATAATTAAGTATCGATATTTAAAAAAAAAAAAATGAAGAAAACAAAAATAGGCTATCAGCGGGAATCGAACCCGGGTCGCTGCGTTAGTAGTCAAGTGCCCGCAACGAAAGACTAACGTGGCATTGCTGAAGGGAATTGTAATGAAAATTACTTTTAATACTATTGGTATCGTAAACTATCCCAAGCAAAGTCACCATCGGACTGGAGGTTACATTCGGGAAAAGCTTCAGGGTTACATTCGGGAATTTGTTTTACGAGTGTAACCTCCAAAAGGTTATAATCGATAATTTTTTTTCCGAATGTAAATTCCAAAAAGTAACATTAGGAAAAATAAAACAGTATACTCGGAAAAAAAGGTATATCAATCTATCGAGCGCTATGCTCTATGTTAGAATCTACTTAATCAAGTTATCCAAGGAATCTAGTTAGTTCTTGTGTGCATAAAATATGTACAGGATCCTGAACAAAGCATGAGCACATCAAAGATGCTGAGAGTACATAAAAATGTCCCTATACCTTCTTTTTATGTCATGACACACCAAGAACAGTATAAATAAGTATCGATATTTAAAAAAAAAATGAAGAAAACAAAAATAGGCTATCAGCGGGAATCGAACCCGGGTAGCTGCGTTAGTAGTCAAGTGCCCGCAACGAAAGACTAACGTGGCATTGCTGAAGGGAATTGTAATGAAAATTACTTTTAATACTATTGGTATCGTAAACTATCCCAAGCAAAGTCACCATCGGACTGGAGGTTACATTCGGGAAAAGCTTCAGGGTTACATTCGGGAATTTGTTTTACGAGTGTAACCTCCAAAAGGTTACAATCGATAATTTTTTTTCCGAATGTAAATTCCAAAAAGTAACATTAGGAAAAATAAAACAGTATACTCGGAAAAAAAGGTATATCAATCTATCGAGCGCTATGCTCTATGTTAGAATCTACTTAATCAAGTTATCCAAGGAATCTAGTTAGTTCTTGTGTGCATAACATATGTACAGGATCCTGAACAAAGCATGAGCACATCAAAGATGCTGAGAGTACATAAAAATGTCCCTATACCTTCTTTTTATGTCATGACACACCAAGAACAGTATAATTAAGTATCGATATTTAAAAAAAAAAATAAAGAAAAACAAATAGGCTATCAGCGGGAATCAAACCCGGGTCGCTGCGTTAGTAGTCAAGTGCCCGCAACGAAAGACTAACGTGGCATTGCTGAAGGGAATTGTAATGAAAATTACTTTTAATACTATTGGTATCGTAAACTATCCCAAGCAAAGTCACCATCGGACTGGAGGTTACATTCGGGAAAAGCTTCAGGGTTACATTCGGGAATTTGTTTTACGAGTGTAACCTCCAAAAGGTTACAATCGATATTTTTTTTTCCGGATGTAAATTCAAAAAAGTAACATTAGGAAAAATAAAACAGTATACTCGGAAAAAAAGGTATATCAATCTATCGAGCGCTATGCTCTATGTTAGAATCTACTTAATCAAGTTATCCAAGGAATATAGTTAGTTCTTGTGTGCATAAAATATGTACAGGATCCTGAACAAAGCATGAGCACATCAAAGATGCTGAGAGTACATAAAAATGTCCCTATACCTTCTTTTTATGTCATGACACACCAAGAACAGTATAAATAAGTATCGATATTTAAAAAAAAAATGAAGAAAACAAAAATAGGCTATCAGCGGGAATCGAACCCGGGTAGCTGCGTTAGTAGTCAAGTGCCCGCAACGAAAGACTAACGTGGCATTGCTGAAGGGAATTGTAATGAAAATTACTTTTAATACTATTGGTATCGTAAACTATCCCAAGCAAAGTCACCATCGGACTGGAGGTTACATTCGGGAAAAGCTTCAGGGTTACATTCGGGAATTAGTTTTACGAGTGTAACCTCCAAAAGGTTACAATCGATAATTTTTTTTCCGAATGTAAATTCCAAAAAGTAACATTAGGAAAAATAAAACAGTATACTCGGAAAAAAAGGTATATCAATCTATCGAGCGCTATGCTCTATGTTAGAATCTACTTAATCAAGTTATCCAAGGAATCTAGTTAGTTCTTGTGTGCATAACATATGTACAGGATCCTGAACAAAGCATGAGCACATCAAAGATGCTGAGAGTACATAAAAATGTCCCTATACCTTCTTTTTATGTCATGACACACCAAGAACAGTATAATTAAGTATCGATATTTAAAAAAAAAAATAAAGAAAAACAAATAGGCTATCAGCGGGAATCAAACCCGGGTCGCTGCGTTAGTAGTCAAGTGCCCGCAACGAAAGACTAACGTGGCATTGCTGAAGGGAATTGTAATGAAAATACTTTAAATACTATTGGTATCGTAAACTATCCCAAGCAAAGTCACCATCGGACTGGAGGTTACATTCGGGAAAAGCTTCAGGGTTACATTCGGGAATTTGTTTTTCGAGTGTAACCTGCAAAAGGTTACAATCGATATTTTTTTTTCCGGATGTAAATTCAAAAAAGTAACATTAGGAAAAATAAAACAGTATACTCGGAAAAAAAGGTATATCAATCTATCGAGCGCTATGCTCTATGTTAGAATCTACTTAATCAAGTTATCCAAGGAATATAGTTAGTTCTTGTGTGCATAAAATATGTACAGGATCCTGAACATAGCATCAGCACATCACAGATGCTGAGAGTACATAAAAATGTCCCTATACCTTCTTTTTATGTCATGACACACCAAGAACAGTATAAATAAGTATCGATATTTAAAAAAAAATAAAGAAAAAAAAATAGGCTATCAGCGGGAATCGAACCCGGGTAGCTGCGTTAGTAGTCAAGTGCCCGCAACGAAAGACTAACGTGGCATTGCTGAAGGGAATTGTAATGAAAATTACTTTTAATACTATTGGTATCGTAAACTATCCCAAGCAAAGTCACCATCGGACTGGAGGTTACATTCGGGAAAAGCTTCAGGGTTACATTCGGGAATTTGTTTTACGAGTGTAACCTCCAAAAGGTTACAATCGATAATTTTTTTTCCGAATGTAAATTCCAAAAAGTAACATTAGGAAAAATAAAACAGTATACTCGGAAAAAAAGGTATATCAATCTATCGAGCGCTATGCTCTATGTTAGAATCTACTTAATCAAGTTATCCAAGGAATCTAGTTAGTTCTTGTGTGCATAAAATATGTACAGGATCCTGAACAAAGCATGAGCACATCAAAGATGCTGAGAATACATAAAAATGTCCCTATACCTTATTTTTATGTCATGACACACCAAGAACAGTATAATTAAGTATCAATATTTTAAAAAAAAATAAAGAAAAACAAATAGGCTATCAGCGGGAATCGAACCCGGGTCGCTGCGTTAGTAGTCAAGTGCCCGCAACGAAAGACTAACGTGGCATTGCTGAAGGGAATTGCAATGAAAATTACTTTTTATACTATTGGTATCTTAAACTATCCCAAGCAAAGTCACCATCGGACTGGAGGTTACATTCGGGAAAAGCTTCAGGGTTACATTCGGGAATTTGTTTTACGAGTGTAACCTCCAAAAGGTTACAATCGATAATTTTTTTTCCGAATGTAAATTCCAAAAAGTAACATTAGGAAAAATAAAACAGTATACTCGGAAAAAAAGGTATATCAATCTATCGAGCGCTATGCTCTATGTTAAAATCTACTTAATCAAGTTATCCAAGGAATCTAGTTAGTTCTTGTGTGCATAAAATATGTACAGGATCCTGAACATAGCATGAGCACATCAAAGATGCTGAGAGTACATAAAAATGTCCCTATACCTTCTTTTTATCTCATGACACACCAAGAACAGTATAATTAAGTATCGATATTTTAAAAAAAAAAATGAAGAAAACAAAAATAGGCTATCAGCGGGAATCGAACCCGGGTCGCTGCGTTAGTAGTCAAGTGCCCGCAACGAAAGACTAACGTGGCATTGCTGAAGGGAATTGTAATGAAAATACTTTAAATACTATTGGTATCGTAAACTATCCCAAGCAAAGTCACCATCGGACTGGAGGTTACATTCGGGAAAAGCTTCAGGGTTACATTCGGGAATTTGTTTTTCGAGTGTAACCTGCAAAAGGTTACAATCGATATTTTTTTTTCCGGATGTAAATTCAAAAAAGTATCATTAGGAAAAATAAAACAGTATACTCGGAAAAAAAGGTATATCAATCTATCGAGCGCTATGCTCTATGTTAGAATCTACTTAATCAAGTTATCCAAGGAATCTAGTTAGTTCTTGTGTGCATAAAATATGTACAGGATCCTGAACATAGCATGAGCACATCACAGATGCTGAGAGTACATAAAAATGTCCCTATACCTTCTTTTTATGTCATGACACACCAAGAACAGTATAATTAAGTATCGATATTTAAAAAAAAAAAAAAAAAAAAAGAAAAAAAAAGGCTATCAGCGGGAATCGAACCCGGGTCGCTGCGTTAGTAGTCAAGTGCCCGCAACGAAAGACTAACGTGGCATTGCTGAAGGGAATTGTAATGAAAATTACTTTTAATACTATTGGTATCGTAAACTATCCCAAGCAAAGTCACCATCGGACTGGAGGTTACATTCGGGAAAAGCTTCAGGGTTACATTCGGGAATTTGTTTTTCGAGTGTAACCTGCAAAAGGTTACAATCGATATTTTTTTTTCCGGATGTAAATTCAAAAAAGTATCATTAGGAAAAATAAAACAGTATACTCGGAAAAAAAGGTATATCAATCTATCGAGCGCTATGCTCTATGTTAGAATCTACTTAATCAAGTTATCCAAGGAATCTAGTTAGTTCTTGTGTGCATAAAATATGTACAGGATCCTGAACATAGCATGAGCACATCACAGATGCTGAGAGTACATAAAAATGTCCCTATACCTTCTTTTTATGTCATGACACACCAAGAACAGTATAATTAAGTATCGATATTTAAAAAAAAAAAAAAAAAAAAAGAAAAAAAAAGGCTATCAGCGGGAATCGAACCCGGGTCGCTGCGTTAGTAGTCAAGTGCCCGCAACGAAAGACTAACGTGGCATTGCTGAAGGGAATTGTAATGAAAATTACTTTTAATACTATTGGTATCGTAAACTATCCCAAGCAAAGTCACCATCGGACTGGAGGTTACATTCGGGAAAAGCTTCAGGGTTACATTCGGGAATTTGTTTTACGAGTGTAACCTCCAAAAGGTTACAATCGATAATTTTTTTTCCGAATGTAAATTCCAAAATGTAACATTAGGAAAAATAAAACAGTATACTCGGAAAAAAAGGTATATCAATCTATCGAGCGCTATGCTCTATGTTAGAATCTACTTAATCAAGTTATCCAAGGAATCTAGTTAGTTCTTGTGTGCATAAAATATGTACAGGATCCTGAACATAGCATGAGCACATCAAAGATGCTGAGAGTACATAAAAATGTCCCTATACCTTCTTTTTATGTCATGACACACCAAGAACAGTATAATTAAGTATCGATATTTAAAAAAAAAAAATGAAGAAAACAAAAATAGGCTATCAGCGGGAATCGAACCCGGGTCGCTGCGTTAGTAGTCAAGTGCCCGCAACGAAAGTCTAACGTGGCATTGCTGAAGGTAATTGTAATGAAAATTACTTTTAATACTATTGGTATCGTAAACTATCCCAAGCAAAGTCACCATCGGACTGGAGGTTACATTCGGGAAAAGCTTCAGGGTTACATTCGGGAATTTGTTTTACGAGTGTAACCTCCAAAAGGTTATAATCGATAATTTTTTTTCCGAATGTAAATTCCAAAAAGTAACATTAGGAAAAATAAAACAGTATACTCGGAAAAAAAGGTATATCAATCTATCGAGCGCTATGCTCTATGTTAGAATCTACTTAATCAAGTTATCCAAGGAATCTAGTTAGTTCTTGTGTGCATAAAATATGTACAGGATCCGGAACAAAGCATGAGCACATCAAATATGCTGAGAGTACATAAAAATGTCCCTATACCTTCTTTTTATGTCATGACACACCAAGAACAGTATAATTAAGTATCGATATTTAAAAAAAAAATAAAGAAAAAAAATAGGCTATCAGCGAGAATCGAACCCGGGTCGCTGCTTTAGTAGTCAAGTGCCCGCAACGAAAGACTAACGTGGCATTGCTGAAGGGAATTGTAATGAAAATTACTTTTAATACTATTGGTATCGTAAACTATCCCAAGCAAAGTCACCATCGGACTGGAGGTTACATTCGGGAAAAGCTTCAGGGTTACATTCGGGAATTTGTTTTACGAGTGTAACCTCCAAAAGGTTACAATCGATAATTTTTTTTCCGAATGTAAATTCCAAAAAGTAACATTAGGAAAAATAAAACAGTATACTCGGAAAAAAAGGTATATCAATCTATCGAGCGCTATGCTCTATGTTAGAATCTACTTAATCAAGTTATCCAAGGAATCTAGTTAGTTCTTGTGTGCATAAAATATGTACAGGATCCTGAACAAAGCATGAGCACATTAAAGATGCTGAGAGTACATAAAAATGTCCCTATACCTTCTTTTTATGTCATGACACACCAAGAACAGTATAATTAAGTATCGATATTTTAAAAAAAAATAAAGAAAAAAAAATAGGCTATCAGCGGGAATCGAACCCGGGTCGCTGCGTTAGTAGTCAAGTGCCCGCAACGAAAGACTAACGTGGCATTGCTGAAGGGAATTGTAATGAAAATACTTTAAATACTATTGGTATCGTAAACTATATCAAGCAAAGTCACCATCGGACTGGAGGTTACATTCGGGAAAAGCTTCAGGGTTACATTCGGGAATTTGTTTTTCGAGTGTAACCTGCAAAAGGTTACAATCGATATTTTTTTTTCCGGATGTAAATTCAAAAAAGTAACATTAGGAAAAATAAAACAGTATACTCGGAAAAAAAGGTATATCAATCTATCGAGCGCTATGCTCTATGTTAGAATCTACTTAATCAAGTTATCCAAGGAATCTAGTTAGTTCTTGTGTGCATAAAATATGTACAGGATCCTGAACATAGCATGAGCACATCACAGATGCTGAGAGTACATAAAAATGTCCCTATACCTTCTTTTTATGTCATGACACACCAAGAACAGTATAATTAAGTATCGATATTTAAAAAAAAAAAAAAAAAAAGAAAAAAAAAAAGGCTATCAGCGGGAATCGAACCCGGGTAGCTGCGTTAGTAGTCAAGTGCACGCAACGAAAGACTAACGTGGCATTGCTGAAGGGAATTGTAATGAAAATTACTTTTAATACTATTGGTATCGTAAACTATCCCAAGCAAAGTCACCATCGGACTGGAGGTAACATTCGGGAAAAGCTTCAGGGTTACATTCGGGAATTTGTTTTACGAGTGTAACCTCCAAAAGGTTACAATCGATAATTTTTTTTCCGAATGTAAATTCCAAAAAGTAACATTTGGAAAAATAAAACAGTATACTCGGAAAAAAAGGTATATCAATCTATCGAGCGCTATGCTCTATGTTAGAATCTACTTAATCAAGTTATCCAAGGAATCTAGTTAGTTCTTGTGTGCATAAAATATGTACAGGATCCTGAACAAAGCATGAGCACATCACAGATGCTGAGAGTACATAAAAATGTCCCTATACCTTCTTTTTATGTCATGACACACCAAGAACAGGATAATTAAGTATCGATATTAAAAAAAAAAAAAGAAAAAAAAATAATCTATCAGCGGGAATCGAACCCTTGTAGCTGCGTTGGTAGTCGAGTGCCCGCAACGAAAGACTAACGTGGCATTGCTGAAGGGAATTGTAATGAAAATTACTTTTAATACTATTGGTATCGTAAACTATCCCAAGCAAAGTCACCATCGGACTGGAGGTTACATTCGGGAAAAGCTTCAGGGTTACATTCGGGAATTTGTTTTACGAGTGTAACCTCCAAAAGGTTACAATCGATAATTTTTTTTCCGAATGTAAATTCCAAAAAGTAACATTAGGAAAAATAAAACAGTATACTCGGAAAAAAAGGTATATCAATCTATCGAGCGCTATGCTCTATGTTAAAATCTACTTAATCAAGTTATCCAAGGAATCTAGTTAGTTCTTGTGTGCATAAAATATGTACAGGATCCTGAACATAGCATGAGCACATCAAAGATGCTGAGAGTACATAAAAATGTCCCTATACCTTCTTTTTATGTCATGACACACCAAGAACAGTATAATTAAGTATCGATATTTAAAAAAAAAATGAAGAAAGCAAAAATAGGCTATCAGCGGGAATCGAACCCGGGTCGCTGCGTTAGTAGTCAAGTGCCCGCAACGAAAGACTAACGTGGCATTGCTGAAGGGAATTGTAATGAAAATACTTTAAATACTATTGGTATCGTAAACTATCCCAAGCAAAGTCACCATCGGACTGGAGGTTACATTCGGGAAAAGCTTCAGGGTTACATTCGGGAATTTGTTTTTCGAGTGTAACCTGCAAAAGGTTACAATCGATATTTTTTTTTCCGGATGTAAATTCAAAAAAGTAACATTAGGAAAAATAAAACAGTATACTCGGAAAAAAAGGTATATCAATCTATCGAGCGCTATGCTCTATGTTAGAATCTACTTAATCAAGTTATCCAAGGAATCTAGTTAGTTCTTGTGTGCATAAAATATGTACAGGATCCTGAACATAGCATGAGCACATCACAGATGCTGAGAGTACATAAAAATGTCCCTATACCTTCTTTTTATGTCATGACACACCAAGAACAGTATAATTAAGTATCGATATTTAAAAAAAAAAAAAAGAAAAAGAAAAAAAAAAAGGCTATCAGCGGGAATCGAACCCGGGTCGCTGCGTTAGTAGTCAAGTGCCCGCAACGAAAGACTAACGTGGCATTGCTGAAGGGAATTGTAATGAAAATTACTTTTAATACTATTGGTATCGTAAACTATCCCAAGCAAAGTCACCATCGGACTGGAGGTTACATTCGGGAAAAGCTTCAGGGTTACATTCGGGAATTTGTTTTACGAGTGTAACCTCCAAAAGGTTACAATCGATAATTTTTTTTCCGAATGTAAATTCCAAAAAGTAACATTTGGAAAAATAAAACAGTATACTCGGAAAAAAAGGTATATCAATCTATCGAGCGCTATGCTCTATGTTAGAATCTACTTAATCAAGTTATCCAAGGAATCTAGTTAGTTCTTGTGTGCATAAAATATGTACAGGATCCTGAACAAAGCATGAGCACATCACAGATGCTGAGAGTACATAAAAATGTCCCTATACCTTCTTTTTATGTCATGACACACCAAGAACAGGATAATTAAGTATCGATATTAAAAAAAAAAAAAAGAAAAAAAAATAATCTATCAGCGGGAATCGAACCCTTGTAGCTGCGTTAGTAGTCAAGTGCCCGCAACGAAAGACTAACGTGGCATTGCTGAAGGGAATTGTAATGAAAATTACTTTTAATACTATTGGTATCGTAAACTATCCCAAGCAAAGTCACCATCGGACTGGAGGTAACATTCGGGAAAAGCTTCAGGGTTACATTCGGGAATTTGTTTTACGAGTGTAACCTCCAAAAGGTTACAATCGATAATTTTTTTTCCGAATGTAAATTCCAAAAAGTAACATTAGGAAAAATAAAACAGTATACTCGGAAAAAAAGGTATATCAATCTATCGAGCGCTATGCTCTATGTTAGAATCTACTTAATCAAGTTATCCAAGGAATCTAGTTAGTTCTTGTGTGCATAAAATATGTACAGGATCCTGAACATAGCATGAGCACATCACAGATGCTGAGAGTACATAAAAATGTCCCTATACCTTCTTTTTATGTCATGACACACCAAGAACAGTATAATTAAGTATCGATATTTAAAAAAAAAAAAAAAAAAGAAAAAAAAAAAGGCTATCAGCGGGAATCGAACCCGGGTAGCTGCGTTAGTAGTCAAGTGCACGCAACGAAAGACTAACGTGGCATTGCTGAAGGGAATTGTAATGAAAATTACTTTTAATACTATTGGTATCGTAAACTATCCCAAGCAAAGTCACCATCGGACTGGAGGTAACATTCGGGAAAAGCTTCAGGGTTACATTCGGGAATTTGTTTTACGAGTGTAACCTCCAAAAGGTTACAATCGATAATTTTTTTTCCGAATGTAAATTCCAAAAAGTAACATTTGGAAAAATAAAACAGTATACTCGGAAAAAAAGGTATATCAATCTATCGAGCGCTATGCTCTATGTTAGAATCTACTTAATCAAGTTATCCAAGGAATCTAGTTAGTTCTTGTGTGCATAAAATATGTACAGGATCCTGAACAAAGCATGAGCACATCACAGATGCTGAGAGTACATAAAAATGTCCCTATACCTTCTTTTTATGTCATGACACACCAAGAACAGGATAATTAAGTATCGATATTAAAAAAAAAAAAAGAAAAAAAAATAATCTATCAGCGGGAATCGAACCCTTGTAGCTGCGTTGGTAGTCGAGTGCCCGCAACGAAAGACTAACGTGGCATTGCTGAAGGGAATTTTAATGAAAATTACTTTTAATACTATTGGTATCGTAAACTATCCCAAGCAAAGTCACCATCGGACTGGAGGTTACATTCGGGAAAAGCTTCAGGGTTACATTCGGGAATTTGTTTTACGAGTGTAACCTCCAAAAGGTTACAATCGATAATTTTTTTTCCGAATGTAAATTCCAAAAAGTAACATTAGGAAAAATAAAACAGTATACTCGGAAAAAAAGGTATATCAATCTATCGAGCGCTATGCTCTATGTTAAAATCTACTTAATCAAGTTATCCAAGGAATCTAGTTAGTTCTTGTGTGCATAAAATATGTACAGGATCCTGAACATAGCATGAGCACATCAAAGATGCTGAGAGTACATAAAAATGTCCCTATACCTTCTTTTTATGTCATGACACACCAAGAACAGTATAATTAAGTATCGATATTTAAAAAAAAAATGAAGAAAGCAAAAATAGGCTATCAGCGGGAATCGAACCCGGGTCGCTGCGTTAGTAGTCAAGTGCCCGCAACGAAAGACTAACGTGGCATTGCTGAAGGGAATTGTAATGAAAATACTTTAAATACTATTGGTATCGTAAACTATCCCAAGCAAAGTCACCATCGGACTGGAGGTTACATTCGGGAAAAGCTTCAGGGTTACATTCGGGAATTTGTTTTTCGAGTGTAACCTGCAAAAGGTTACAATCGATATTTTTTTTTCCGGATGTAAATTCAAAAAAGTAACATTAGGAAAAATAAAACAGTATACTCGGAAAAAAAGGTATATCAATCTATCGAGCGCTATGCTCTATGTTAGAATCTACTTAATCAAGTTATCCAAGGAATCTAGTTAGTTCTTGTGTGCATAAAATATGTACAGGATCCTGAACATAGCATGAGCACATCACAGATGCTGAGAGTACATAAAAATGTCCCTATACCTTCTTTTTATGTCATGACACACCAAGAACAGTATAATTAAGTATCGATATTTAAAAAAAAAATAAAGAAAAAAAATAGGCTATCAGCGAGAATCGAACCCGGGTCGCTGCTTTAGTAGTCAAGTGCCCGCAACGAAAGACTAACGTGGCATTGCTGAAGGGAATTGTAATGAAAATTACTTTTAATACTATTGGTATCGTAAACTATCCCAAGCAAAGTCACCATCGGACTGGAGGTTACATTCGGGAAAAGCTTCAGGGTTACATTCGGGAATTTGTTTTACGAGTGTAACCTCCAAAAGGTTACAATCGATAATTTTTTTTCCGAATGTAAATTCCAAAAAGTAACATTAGGAAAAATAAAACAGTATACTCGGAAAAAAAGGTATATCAATCTATCGAGCGCTATGCTCTATGTTAGAATCTACTTAATCAAGTTATCCAAGGAATCTAGTTAGTTCTTGTGTGCATAAAATATGTACAGGATCCTGAACAAAGCATGAGCACATTAAAGATGCTGAGAGTACATAAAAATGTCCCTATACCTTCTTTTTATGTCATGACACACCAAGAACAGTATAATTAAGTATCGATATTTTAAAAAAAAATAAAGAAAAAAAAATAGGCTATCAGCGGGAATCGAACCCGGGTCGCTGCGTTAGTAGTCAAGTGCCCGCAACGAAAGACTAACGTGGCATTGCTGAAGGGAATTGTAATGAAAATACTTTAAATACTATTGGTATCGTAAACTATATCAAGCAAAGTCACCATCGGACTGGAGGTTACATTCGGGAAAAGCTTCAGGGTTACATTCGGGAATTTGTTTTTCGAGTGTAACCTGCAAAAGGTTACAATCGATATTTTTTTTTCCGGATGTAAATTCAAAAAAGTAACATTAGGAAAAATAAAACAGTATACTCGGAAAAAAAGGTATATCAATCTATCGAGCGCTATGCTCTATGTTAGAATCTACTTAATCAAGTTATCCAAGGAATCTAGTTAGTTCTTGTGTGCATAAAATATGTACAGGATCCTGAACATAGCATGAGCACATCACAGATGCTGAGAGTACATAAAAATGTCCCTATACCTTCTTTTTATGTCATGACACACCAAGAACAGTATAATTAAGTATCGATATTTAAAAAAAAAAAAAAAAAAAGAAAAAAAAAAAGGCTATCAGCGGGAATCGAACCCGGGTAGCTGCGTTAGTAGTCAAGTGCACGCAACGAAAGACTAACGTGGCATTGCTGAAGGGAATTGTAATGAAAATTACTTTTAATACTATTGGTATCGTAAACTATCCCAAGCAAAGTCACCATCGGACTGGAGGTAACATTCGGGAAAAGCTTCAGGGTTACATTCGGGAATTTGTTTTACGAGTGTAACCTCCAAAAGGTTACAATCGATAATTTTTTTTCCGAATGTAAATTCCAAAAAGTAACATTTGGAAAAATAAAACAGTATACTCGGAAAAAAAGGTATATCAATCTATCGAGCGCTATGCTCTATGTTAGAATCTACTTAATCAAGTTATCCAAGGAATCTAGTTAGTTCTTGTGTGCATAAAATATGTACAGGATCCTGAACAAAGCATGAGCACATCACAGATGCTGAGAGTACATAAAAATGTCCCTATACCTTCTTTTTATGTCATGACACACCAAGAACAGGATAATTAAGTATCGATATTAAAAAAAAAAAAAGAAAAAAAAATAATCTATCAGCGGGAATCGAACCCTTGTAGCTGCGTTGGTAGTCGAGTGCCCGCAACGAAAGACTAACGTGGCATTGCTGAAGGGAATTGTAATGAAAATTACTTTTAATACTATTGGTATCGTAAACTATCCCAAGCAAAGTCACCATCGGACTGGAGGTTACATTCGGGAAAAGCTTCAGGGTTACATTCGGGAATTTGTTTTACGAGTGTAACCTCCAAAAGGTTACAATCGATAATTTTTTTTCCGAATGTAAATTCCAAAAAGTAACATTAGGAAAAATAAAACAGTATACTCGGAAAAAAAGGTATATCAATCTATCGAGCGCTATGCTCTATGTTAAAATCTACTTAATCAAGTTATCCAAGGAATCTAGTTAGTTCTTGTGTGCATAAAATATGTACAGGATCCTGAACATAGCATGAGCACATCAAAGATGCTGAGAGTACATAAAAATGTCCCTATACCTTCTTTTTATGTCATGACACACCAAGAACAGTATAATTAAGTATCGATATTTAAAAAAAAAATGAAGAAAGCAAAAATAGGCTATCAGCGGGAATCGAACCCGGGTCGCTGCGTTAGTAGTCAAGTGCCCGCAACGAAAGACTAACGTGGCATTGCTGAAGGGAATTGTAATGAAAATACTTTAAATACTATTGGTATCGTAAACTATCCCAAGCAAAGTCACCATCGGACTGGAGGTTACATTCGGGAAAAGCTTCAGGGTTACATTCGGGAATTTGTTTTTCGAGTGTAACCTGCAAAAGGTTACAATCGATATTTTTTTTTCCGGATGTAAATTCAAAAAAGTAACATTAGGAAAAATAAAACAGTATACTCGGAAAAAAAGGTATATCAATCTATCGAGCGCTATGCTCTATGTTAGAATCTACTTAATCAAGTTATCCAAGGAATCTAGTTAGTTCTTGTGTGCATAAAATATGTACAGGATCCTGAACATAGCATGAGCACATCACAGATGCTGAGAGTACATAAAAATGTCCCTATACCTTCTTTTTATGTCATGACACACCAAGAACAGTATAATTAAGTATCGATATTTAAAAAAAAAAAAAAGAAAAAGAAAAAAAAAAAGGCTATCAGCGGGAATCGAACCCGGGTCGCTGCGTTAGTAGTCAAGTGCCCGCAACGAAAGACTAACGTGGCATTGCTGAAGGGAATTGTAATGAAAATTACTTTTAATACTATTGGTATCGTAAACTATCCCAAGCAAAGTCACCATCGGACTGGAGGTTACATTCGGGAAAAGCTTCAGGGTTACATTCGGGAATTTGTTTTACGAGTGTAACCTCCAAAAGGTTACAATCGATAATTTTTTTTCCGAATGTAAATTCCAAAAAGTAACATTTGGAAAAATAAAACAGTATACTCGGAAAAAAAGGTATATCAATCTATCGAGCGCTATGCTCTATGTTAGAATCTACTTAATCAAGTTATCCAAGGAATCTAGTTAGTTCTTGTGTGCATAAAATATGTACAGGATCCTGAACAAAGCATGAGCACATCACAGATGCTGAGAGTACATAAAAATGTCCCTATACCTTCTTTTTATGTCATGACACACCAAGAACAGGATAATTAAGTATCGATATTAAAAAAAAAAAAAAGAAAAAAAAATAATCTATCAGCGGGAATCGAACCCTTGTAGCTGCGTTAGTAGTCAAGTGCCCGCAACGAAAGACTAACGTGGCATTGCTGAAGGGAATTGTAATGAAAATTACTTTTAATACTATTGGTATCGTAAACTATCCCAAGCAAAGTCACCATCGGACTGGAGGTAACATTCGGGAAAAGCTTCAGGGTTACATTCGGGAATTTGTTTTACGAGTGTAACCTCCAAAAGGTTACAATCGATAATTTTTTTTCCGAATGTAAATTCCAAAAAGTAACATTAGGAAAAATAAAACAGTATACTCGGAAAAAAAGGTATATCAATCTATCGAGCGCTATGCTCTATGTTAGAATCTACTTAATCAAGTTATCCAAGGAATCTAGTTAGTTCTTGTGTGCATAAAATATGTACAGGATCCTGAACATAGCATGAGCACATCACAGATGCTGAGAGTACATAAAAATGTCCCTATACCTTCTTTTTATGTCATGACACACCAAGAACAGTATAATTAAGTATCGATATTTAAAAAAAAAAAAAAAAAAGAAAAAAAAAAAGGCTATCAGCGGGAATCGAACCCGGGTAGCTGCGTTAGTAGTCAAGTGCACGCAACGAAAGACTAACGTGGCATTGCTGAAGGGAATTGTAATGAAAATTACTTTTAATACTATTGGTATCGTAAACTATCCCAAGCAAAGTCACCATCGGACTGGAGGTAACATTCGGGAAAAGCTTCAGGGTTACATTCGGGAATTTGTTTTACGAGTGTAACCTCCAAAAGGTTACAATCGATAATTTTTTTTCCGAATGTAAATTCCAAAAAGTAACATTTGGAAAAATAAAACAGTATACTCGGAAAAAAAGGTATATCAATCTATCGAGCGCTATGCTCTATGTTAGAATCTACTTAATCAAGTTATCCAAGGAATCTAGTTAGTTCTTGTGTGCATAAAATATGTACAGGATCCTGAACAAAGCATGAGCACATCACAGATGCTGAGAGTACATAAAAATGTCCCTATACCTTCTTTTTATGTCATGACACACCAAGAACAGGATAATTAAGTATCGATATTAAAAAAAAAAAAAGAAAAAAAAATAATCTATCAGCGGGAATCGAACCCTTGTAGCTGCGTTGGTAGTCGAGTGCCCGCAACGAAAGACTAACGTGGCATTGCTGAAGGGAATTTTAATGAAAATTACTTTTAATACTATTGGTATCGTAAACTATCCCAAGCAAAGTCACCATCGGACTGGAGGTTACATTCGGGAAAAGCTTCAGGGTTACATTCGGGAATTTGTTTTACGAGTGTAACCTCCAAAAGGTTACAATCGATAATTTTTTTTCCGAATGTAAATTCCAAAAAGTAACATTAGGAAAAATAAAACAGTATACTCGGAAAAAAAGGTATATCAATCTATCGAGCGCTATGCTCTATGTTAAAATCTACTTAATCAAGTTATCCAAGGAATCTAGTTAGTTCTTGTGTGCATAAAATATGTACAGGATCCTGAACATAGCATGAGCACATCAAAGATGCTGAGAGTACATAAAAATGTCCCTATACCTTCTTTTTATGTCATGACACACCAAGAACAGTATAATTAAGTATCGATATTTAAAAAAAAAATGAAGAAAGCAAAAATAGGCTATCAGCGGGAATCGAACCCGGGTCGCTGCGTTAGTAGTCAAGTGCCCGCAACGAAAGACTAACGTGGCATTGCTGAAGGGAATTGTAATGAAAATACTTTAAATACTATTGGTATCGTAAACTATCCCAAGCAAAGTCACCATCGGACTGGAGGTTACATTCGGGAAAAGCTTCAGGGTTACATTCGGGAATTTGTTTTTCGAGTGTAACCTGCAAAAGGTTACAATCGATATTTTTTTTTCCGGATGTAAATTCAAAAAAGTAACATTAGGAAAAATAAAACAGTATACTCGGAAAAAAAGGTATATCAATCTATCGAGCGCTATGCTCTATGTTAGAATCTACTTAATCAAGTTATCCAAGGAATCTAGTTAGTTCTTGTGTGCATAAAATATGTACAGGATCCTGAACATAGCATGAGCACATCACAGATGCTGAGAGTACATAAAAATGTCCCTATACCTTCTTTTTATGTCATGACACACCAAGAACAGTATAATTAAGTATCGATATTTAAAAAAAAAAAAAAGAAAAAGAAAAAAAAAAAGGCTATCAGCGGGAATCGAACCCGGGTCGCTGCGTTAGTAGTCAAGTGCCCGCAACGAAAGACTAACGTGGCATTGCTGAAGGGAATTGTAATGAAAATTACTTTTAATACTATTGGTATCGTAAACTATCCCAAGCAAAGTCACCATCGGACTGGAGGTTACATTCGGGAAAAGCTTCAGGGTTACATTCGGGAATTTGTTTTACGAGTGTAACCTCCAAAAGGTTACAATCGATAATTTTTTTTCCGAATGTAAATTCCAAAAAGTAACATTTGGAAAAATAAAACAGTATACTCGGAAAAAAAGGTATATCAATCTATCGAGCGCTATGCTCTATGTTAGAATCTACTTAATCAAGTTATCCAAGGAATCTAGTTAGTTCTTGTGTGCATAAAATATGTACAGGATCCTGAACAAAGCATGAGCACATCACAGATGCTGAGAGTACATAAAAATGTCCCTATACCTTCTTTTTATGTCATGACACACCAAGAACAGGATAATTAAGTATCGATATTAAAAAAAAAAAAAAGAAAAAAAAATAATCTATCAGCGGGAATCGAACCCTTGTAGCTGCGTTAGTAGTCAAGTGCCCGCAACGAAAGACTAACGTGGCATTGCTGAAGGGAATTGTAATGAAAATTACTTTTAATACTATTGGTATCGTAAACTATCCCAAGCAAAGTCACCATCGGACTGGAGGTAACATTCGGGAAAAGCTTCAGGGTTACATTCGGGAATTTGTTTTACGAGTGTAACCTCCAAAAGGTTACAATCGATAATTTTTTTTCCGAATGTAAATTCCAAAAAGTAACATTTGGAAAAATAAAACAGTATACTCGGAAAAAAAGGTATATCAATCTATCGAGCGCTATGCTCTATGTTAGAATCTACTTAATCAAGTTATCCAAGGAATTTAGTTAGTTCTTGTGTGCATAAAATATGTACAGGATCCTGAACAAAGCATGAGCACATCACAGATGCTGAGAGTACATAAAAATGTCCCTATACCTTCTTTTTATGTCATGACACACCAAGAACAGGATAATTAAGTATCGATATTAAAAAAAAAAAAGAAAAAAAAATAATCTATCAGCGGGAATCGAACCCTTGTAGCTGCGTTGGTAGTCAAGTGCCCGCAACGAAAGACTAACGTGGCATTGCTGAAGGGAATTGTAATGAAAATTACTTTTAATACTATTGGTATCGTAAACTATCCCAAGCAAAGTCACCATCGGACTGGAGGTTACATTCGGGAAAAGCTTCAGGGTTACATTCGGGAATTTGTTTTACGAGTGTAACCTCCAAAAGGTTACAATCGATAATTTTTTTTCCGAATGTAAATTCCAAAAAGTAACATTAGGAAAAATAAAACAGTATACTCGGAAAAAAAGGTATATCAATCTATCGAGCGCTATGCTCTATGTTAAAATCTACTTAATCAAGTTATCCAAGGAATCTAGTTAGTTCTTGTGTGCATAAAATATGTACAGGATCCTGAACATAGCATGAGCACATCAAAGATGCTGAGAGTACATAAAAATGTCCCTATACCTTCTTTTTATGTCATGACACACCAAGAACAGTATAATTAAGTATCGATATTTAAAAAAAAAATGAAGAAAGCAAAAATAGGCTATCAGCGGGAATCGAACCCGGGTCGCTGCGTTAGTAGTCAAGTGCCCGCAACGAAAGACTAACGTGGCATTGCTGAAGGGAATTGTAATGAAAATACTTTAAATACTATTGGTATCGTAAACTATATCAAGCAAAGTCACCATCGGACTGGAGGTTACATTCGGGAAAAGCTTCAGGGTTACATTCGGGAATTTGTTTTTCGAGTGTAACCTGCAAAAGGTTACAATCGATATTTTTTTTTCCGGATGTAAATTCAAAAAAGTAACATTAGGAAAAATAAAACAGTATACTCGGAAAAAAAGGTATATCAATCTATCGAGCGCTATGCTCTATGTTAGAATCTACTTAATCAAGTTATCCAAGGAATCTAGTTAGTTCTTGTGTGCATAAAATATGTACAGGATCCTGAACATAGCATGAGCACATCACAGATGCTGAGAGTACATAAAAATGTCCCTATACCTTCTTTTTATGTCATGACACACCAAGAACAGTATAATTAAGTATCGATATGTAAAAAAAAAAAAAAGAAAAAGAAAAAAAAAAAGGCTATCAGCGGGAATCGAACCCGGGTCGCTGCGTTAGTAGTCAAGTGCCCGCAACGAAAGACTAACGTGGCATTGCTGAAGGGAATTGTAATGAAAATTACTTTTAATACTATTGGTATCGTAAACTATCCCAAGCAAAGTCACCATCGGACTGGAGGTTACATTCGGGAAAAGCTTCAGGGTTACATTCGGGAATTTGTTTTACGAGTGTAACCTGCAAAAGGTTACAATCGATAATTTTTTTTCCGAATTTAAATTCCAAAAAGTAACATTTGGAAAAATAAAACAGTATACTCGGAAAAAAAGGTATATCAATCTATCGAGCGCTATGCTCTATGTTAGAATCTACTTAATCAAGTTATCCAAGGAATCTAGTTAGTTCTTGTGTGCATAAAATATGTACAGGATCCTGAACAAAGCATGAGCACATCACAGATGCTGAGAGTACATAAAAATGTCCCTATACCTTCTTTTTATGTCATGACACTAAGAACAGGATAATTAAGTATCGATATTAAAAAAAAAAAAAAGAAAAAAAAATAATCTATCAGCGGGAATCGAACCCTTGTAGCTGCGTTAGTAGTCAAGTGCCCGCAACGAAAGACTAACGTGGCATTGCTGAAGGGAATTGTAATGAAAATTACTTTTAATAATATTGGTATCGTAAACTATCCCAAGCAAAGTCACCATCGGACTGGAGGTTACATTCGGGAAAAGCTTCAGGGTTACATTCGGGAATTTGTTTTACGAGTGTAACCTGCAAAAGGTTACAGTCGATAATTTTTTTTCCGAATGTAAATTCAAAAAAAGTAACATTAGGAAAAATAAAACAGTATACTCGGAAAAAAAGGTATATCAATCTATCGAGCGCTATGCTCTATGTTAGAATCTACTTAATCAAGTTATCCAAGGAATCTAGTTAGTTCTTGTGTGCATAAAATATGTACAGGATCCTGAACATAGCTTGAGCACATCACAGATGCTGAGAGTACATAAAAATGTCCCTATACCTTCTTTTTATGTCATGACACACCAAGAACAGTATAATTAAGTATCGATATTAAAAAAAAAAAAAGAAAAAAAAATAGGCTATCAGCGGGAATCGAACCCGGGTCGCTGTGTTAGTAGTCAAGTGCCCGCAACGAAAGATTAACGTGGCATTGCTGAAGGGAATTGTAATGAAAATTACTTTTAATACTATTGGTATCGTAAACTATCCCAAGCAAAGTCACCATCGGACTGGAGGTTACATTCGGGAAAAGCTTCAGGGTTACATTCGGGAATTTGTTTTACGAGTGTAACCTCCAAAAGGTTACAATCGATAATTTTTTTTCCGAATGTAAATTCCAAAAAGTAACATTTGGAAAAATAAAACAGTATACTCGGAAAAAAAGGTATATCAATCTATCGAGCGCTATGCTCTATGTTAGAATCTACTTAATCAAGTTATCCAAGGAATCTAGTTAGTTCTTGTGTGCATAAAATATGTACAGGATCCTGAACAAAGCATGAGCACATCAAAGATGCTGAGAGTACATAAAAATGTCCCTATACCTTCTTTTTATGTCATAACACACCAAGAACAGTATAATTAAGTATCGATATTTAAAAAAAAAATAAAGAAAAACAAATAGGCTATCAGCGGGAATCGAACTCGGGTCGCTGCGTTAGTAGTCAAGTGCCCGCAACGAAAGACTAACGTGGCATTGCTGAAGGGAATTGTAATGAAAATTACTTTTTATACTATTGGTATCTTAAACTATCCCAAGCAAAGTCACCATCGGACTGGAGGTTACATTCGGGAAAAGCTTCAGGGTTACATTCGGGAATTTGTTTTACGAGTGTAACCTCCAAAAGGTTACAATCGATAATTTTTTTTCCGAATGTAAATTCCAAAAAGTAACATTAGGAAAAATAAAACAGTATACTCGGAAAAAAAGGTATATCAATCTATCGAGCGCTATGCTGTATGTTAAAATCTACTTAATCAAGTTATCCAAGGAATCTAGTTAGTTCTTGTGTGCATAAAATATGTACAGGATCCTGAACAAAGCATGAGCACATCAAAGATGCTGAGAGTACATAAAAATGTCCCTATACCTTCTTTTTATCTCATGACACACCAAGAACAGTATAATTAAGTATCGATATTTAAAACAAAAAAAAAAGAAAAGAAAAGAAAATAGGCTATCAGCGGGAATCGAACCCGGGTCGCTGCGTTAGTAGTCAAGTGCCCGCAACGAAAGACTAACGTGGCATTGCTGAAGGGGATTGTAATGAAAATTACTTTTAATACTATTGGTATCGTAAACTATCCCAAGCAAAGTCACCATCGGACTGGAGGTTACATTCGGGAAAAGCTTCAGGGTTACATTCGGGAATTTGTTTTACGAGTGTAACCTCCAAAAGGTTACAATCGATAATTTGTTTTCCGAATGTAAATTCCAAAAAGTAACATTAGGAAAAATAAAACAGTATACTCGGAAAAAAAGGTATATCAATCTATCGAGCGCTATGCTCTATGTTAAAATCTACTTAATCAAGTTATCCAAGGAATCTAGTTAGTTCTTGTGTGCATAAAATATGTACAGGATCCTGAACATAGCATGAGCACATCAAAGATGCTGAGAGTACATAAAAATGTCCCTATACCTTCTTTTTATGTCATGACACACCAAGAACAGTATAATTAAGTATCGATATTTAAAAAAAAAATGAAGAAAACAAAAATAGGCTATCAGCGGGAATCGAACCCGGGTCGCTGCGTTAGTAGTCAAGTGCCCGCAAC
Organism: Nematostella vectensis; assembly: GCF_932526225.1. Classification (NCBI taxonomy): domain Eukaryota; kingdom Metazoa; phylum Cnidaria; class Anthozoa; order Actiniaria; family Edwardsiidae; genus Nematostella; species Nematostella vectensis. The sequence continues at coordinate 733,426 of NC_064035.1, read as the reverse complement.
GAAAGACTAACGTGGCATTGCTGAAGGGAATTGTAATGAAAATACTTTAAATACTATTTGTATCGTAAACTATATCAAGCAAAGTCACCATCGGACTGGAGGTTACATTCGGGAAAAGCTTCAGGGTTACATTCGGGAATTTGTTTTTCGAGTGTAACCTGCAAAAGGTTACAATCGATTTTTTTTTTTCCGGATGTAAATTCAAAAAAGTAACATTAGGAAAAATAAAACAGTATACTCGGAAAAAAAGGTATATCAATCTATCGAGCGCTATGCTCTATGTTAGAATCTACTTAATCAAGTTATCCAAGGAATCTAGTTAGTTCTTGTGTGCATAAAATATGTACAGGATCCTGAACATAGCATGAGCACATCACAGATGCTGAGAGTACATAAAAATGTCCCTATACCTTCTTTTTATGTCATGACACACCAAGAACAGTATAATTAAGTATCGATATTTAAAAAAAAAGAAAAGAAATAAAAAATAGGCTATCAGCGGAAATCGAACCCGGGTCGCTGCGTTAGTAGTCAAGTGCCCGCAACGAAAGACTAACGTGGCATTGCTGAAGGGAATTGTAATGAAAATTACTTTTAATACTATTGGTATCGTAAACTATCCCAAGCAAAGTCACCATCGGACTGAAGGTTACATTCGGGAAAAGCTTCAGGGTTACATTCGGGAATTTGTTTTACGAGTGTAACCTGCAAAAGGTTACAATCGATAATTTTTTTTTCCGAATGTAAATTCAAAAAAGTAACATTAGGAAAAATAAAACAGTACACTCGGAAATAAAGGTATATCAATCTATCGAGCGCTATGCTCTATGTTAGAATCTACTTAATCAAGTTATCCATGGAATCTAGTTAGTTCTTGTGTGCATAAAATATGTACAGGATCCTGAACAAAGCATGAGCACATCACAGAGGCTGAGAGTACATAAAAATGTCCCTATACTTTCTTTTTATGTCATGACACACCAAGAACAGGATAATTAAGTATCGATATTAAAAAAAAAAAAAGAAAAAAAAATAGGCTATCAGCGTGAATCGAACCCGGGTCGCTGCGTTAGTAGTCAAGTGCCCGCAACGAAAGACTAACGTGGCATTGCTGAAGGGAATTGTAATGAAAATTACTTTTATTATTATTGGTATCGTAAACTATCCCAAGCAAAGTCACCATCGGACTGGAGGTTACATTCGGGAAAAGCTTCAGGGTTACATTCGGGAATTTGTTTTACGAGTGTAACCTGCAAAAGGTTACAATCGATAATTTTTTTTCCGAATGTAAATTCAAAAAAAGTAACATTAGGAAAAATAAAACAGTATACTCGGAAAAAAAGGTATATCAATCTATCGAGCGCTATGCTCTATGTTAGAATCTACTTAATCAAGTTATCCAAGGAATCTAGTTAGTTCTTGTGTGCATAAAATATGTACAGGATCCTGAACATAGCTTGAGCACATCACAGATGCTGAGAGTACATAAAAATGTCCCTATACCTTCTTTTTATGTCATGACACACCAAGAACAGTATAATTAAGTATCGATATTAAAAAAAAAAGAAAAAAAAATAGGCTATCAGCGGGAATCGAACCCGGGTCGCTGCGTTAGTAGTCAAGTGCCCGCAACAAAAGATTAACGTGGCATTGCTGAAGGGAATTGTAATGAAAATTACTTTTAATACTATTGGTATCGTAAACTATCCCAAGCAAAGTCACCATCGGACTGGAGGTTACATTCGGGAAAAGCTTCAGGGTTACATTCGGAAATTTGTTTTACGAGTGTAACCTCCAAAAGGTTACAATCGATAATTTTTTTTTCCGAATGTAAATTCCAAAAAGTAACATTAGGAAAAATAAAACAGTATACTCGGAAAAAAAGGTATATCAATCTATCGAGCGCTATGCTCTATGTTAGAATCTACTTAATCAAGTTATCCAAGGAATCTAGTTAGTTCGTGTGTGCATAAAATATGTACAGGATCCTGAACAAAGCATGAGCACATCAAAGATGCTGAGAGTACATAAAAATGTCCCTATACCTTCTTTTTATGTCATGACACACCAAGAACAGTATAATTAAGTATCGATATTTAAAAAAAAAATAAAGAAAAAAAAATAGGCTATCAGCGGGAATCGAACCCGGGTCGCTGCGTTAGTAGTCAAGTGCCCGCAACGAAAGACTAACGTGGCATTGCTGAAGGGAATTGTAATGAAAATTACTTTTAATACTATTGGTATCGTAAACTATCCCCAGCAAAGTCACCATCGGACTGGAGGTTACATTCGGGAAAAGCTTCAGGGTTACATTCGGGAATTTGTTTTAAGAGTGTAACCTCCAAAAGGTTACAGGTTACAGTATACTCGGAAAAAAAGGTATATCAATCTATCGAGTGCTATGCTCTATGTTAGAATCTACTTAATCAAGTTATCTAAGGAATCTAGTTAGTTCTTGTGTGCATAACATATGTACAGGATCCTGAACAAAGCATGAGCACATCAAAGATGCTGAGAGTACATAAAAATGTCCCTATACCTTCTTTTTATGTCATGACACACCAAGAACAGTATAAATAAGTATCGATATTTAAAAAAAAAATAAAGAAAAAAAAATAGGCTATCAGCGGGAATCGAACCCGGGCCGCTGCGTTAGTAGTCAAGTGCCCGCAACGAAAGACTAACGTGGCATTGCTGAAGGGAATTGTAATGAAAATTACTTTTAATACTATTGGTATCGTAAACTATCCCAAGCAAAGTCACCATCGGACTGGAGGTTACATTCGGGAAAAGCTTCAGGGTTACATTCGGGAATTTGTTTTACGAGTGTAACCTCCAAAAGGTTACAATCGATAATATTTTTTCCGAATGTAAATTCCAAAAAGTAACATTAGGAAAAATAAAACAGTATACTCGGAAAAAAAGGTATATCAATCTATCGAGCGCTATGCTCTATGTTAGAATCTACTTAATCAAGTTATCCAAGGAATCTAGTTAGTTCTTGTGTGCATAAAATATGTACAGGATCCTGAACAAAGCTTGAGCACATCAAAGATGCTGAGAGTACATAAAAATGTCCCTATACCTTTTTTTTATGTCATGACACATCAAGAACAGTATAATTTAGTATCGATATTAAAAAAAAAAAAAAAAAAAATAGGCTATCAGCGGGAATCGAACCCGGGTCGCTGCGTTAGTAGTCAAGTGCCCGCAACGAAAGACTAACGTGGCATTGCTGAAGGGAATTGTAATGAAAATTACTTTTAATACTATTGGTATCGTAAACTATCCTAAGCAAAGTCACCATCGGACTGGAGGTTACATTCGGGAAAAGCTTCAGGGTTACATTCGGGAATTTGTTTTACGAGTGTAACCTCCAAAAGGTTATAATCGATAATTTTTTTTGCGAATGTAAATTCCAAAAAGTAACATTAGGAAAAATAAAACAGTATACTCGGAAAAAAAAGGTATATCAATCTATCGAGCGCTATGCTCTATGTTAGAATCTACTTAATCAAGTTATCCAAGGAATCTAGTTAGTTCTTGTGTGCATAAAATATGTACAGGATCCTGAACAAAGCATGAGCACATCACAGATGCTGAGAGTACATAAAAATGTCCCTATACCTTCTTTTTATGTCATGACACACCAAGAACAGGATAATTAAGTATCGATATTTAAAAAAAAAAAAAAGAAAAAAAAATAGGCTATCAGCGGGAATCGAACCCGGGTGGCTGCGTTAGTAGTCAAGTGCCCGCAACGAAACACTAACGTGGCATTGCTGAAGGGAATTGGAATGAAAATTACTTTTAATACTATTGGTATCGTAAACTATCCCAAGCAAAGTCACCATCGGACTGGAGGTTACATTCGGGAAAAGCTTCAGGGTTACATTCGGGAATTTGTTTTACGAGTGTAACCTGCAAAAGGTTACAATCGATAATTTTTTTTCCGAATGTAAATTCCAAAAAGTAACATTAGGAAAAATAAAACAGTATACTCGGAAAAAAAGGTATATCAATCTATCGAGCGCTATGCTCTATGTTAGAATCTACTTAATCAAGTTATCCAAGGAATCTAGTTAGTTCTTGTGTGCATAAAATATGTACAGGATCCTGAACATAGCTTGAGCCCTTCACAGATGCTGAGAGTACATAAAAATGTCCCTATACCTTCTTTTTATGTCATGACACACCAAGAACAGTATAATTAAGTATCGATATTAAAAAAAAGAAAAAGAAAAAAAAATAGGCTATCAGCGGGAATCGAACCCGGGTCACTGCGTTAGTAGTCAAGTGCCCGCAACGAAAGATTAACGTGGCATTGCTGAAGGGAATTGTAATGGAAATTACTTTTAATACTATTGGTATCGTAAACTATCCCAAGCAAAGTCACCATCGGACTGGAGGTTACATTCGGGAAAAGCTTCAGGGTTACATTCGGGAATTTGTTTTACGAGTGTAACCTCCAAAAGGTTACAATCGATAATTTTTTTTTCCGAATGTAAATTCCAAAAAGTAACATTAGGAAAAATAAAACAGTATACTCGGAAAAAAAGGTATATCAATCTATCGAGCGCTATGCTCTATGTTAAAATCTACTTAATCAAGTTATCCAAGGAATCTAGTTAGTTCTTGTGTGCATAAAATATGTACAGGATCCTGAACATAGCATGAGCACATCAAAGATGCTGAGAGTACATAAAAATGTCCCTATACCTTCTTTTTATGTCATGACACACCAAGAACAGTATAATTAAGTATCGATATTTAAAAAAAAAAATGAAGAAAACAAAAATAGGCTATCAGCGGGAATCGAACCCGGGTAGCTGCGTTAGTAGTCAAGTGCCCGCAACGAAAGACTAACGTGGCATTGCTGAAGGGAATTGTAATGAAAATTACTTTAAATACTATTGGTATCGTAAACTATCCCAAGCAAAGTCACCATCGGACTGGAGGTTACATTCGGGAAAAGCTTCAGGGTTACATTCGGGAATTTGTTTTACGAGTGTAACCTCCAAAAGGTTACAATCGATAATTTTTTTTTCCGAATGTAAATTCCAAAAAGTAACATTAGGAAAAATAAAACAGTATACTCGGAAAAAAAGGTATATCAATCTATCGAGCGCTATGCTCTATGTTAAAATCTACTTAATCAAGTTATCCAAGGAATCTAGTTAGTTCTTGTGTGCATAAAATATGTACAGGATCCTGAACATAGCATGAGCACATCAAAGATGCTGAGAGTACATAAAAATGTCCCTATACCTTCTTTTTATGTCATGACACACCAAGAACAGTATAATAAAGTATCGATATTTAAAAAAAAAAATGAAGAAAACAAAAATAGGCTATCAGCGGGAATCGAACCCGGGTAGCTGCGTTAGTAGTCAAGTGCCCGCAACGAAAGACTAACGTGGCATTGCTGAAGGGAATTGTAATGAAAATTACTTTAAATACTATTGGTATCGTAAACTATCCCAAGCAAAGTCACCATCGGACTGGAGGTTACATTCGGGAAAAGCTTCAGGGTTACATTCGGGAATTTGTTTTACGAGTGTAACCTGCAAAAGGTTACAATCGATATTTTTTTTCCGGATGTAAATTCAAAAAAGTAACATTAGGAAAAATAAAACAGTATACTCGGAAAAAAAGGTATATCAATCTATCGAGCGCTATGCTCTATGTTAGAATCTACTTAATCAAGTTATCCAAGGAATCTAGTTAGTTCTTGTGTGCATAAAATATGTACAGGATCCTGAACAAAGCTTGAGCACATCAAAGATGCTGAGAGTACATAAAAATGTCCCTATACCTTTTTTTATGTCATGACACACCAAGAACAGTATAATTAAGTATCGATATTTAAAAAAAAAAAAAAAAATAGGCTATCAGCGGGAATCGAACCCGGGTAGCTGCGTTAGTAGTCAAGTGCCCGCAACGAAAGACTAACGTGGCATTGCTGAAGGGAATTGTAATGAAAATTACTTTTAATACTATTGGTATCGTAAACTATCCCAAGCAAAGTCACCATCGGACTGGAGGTTACATTCGGGAAAAGCTTCAGGGTTACATTCGGGAATTTGTTTTACGAGTGTAACCTCCAAAAGGTTACAATCGATAATTTTTTTTCCGAATGTAAATTCCAAAAAGTAACATTAGGAAAAATAAAACAGTATACTCGGAAAAAAAGGTATATCAATCTATCGAGCGCTATGCTCTATGTTAGAATCTACTTAATCAAGTTATCCAAGGAATCTAGTTAGTTCTTGTGTGCATAAAATATGTACAGGATCCTGAACAAAGCATGAGCACATCAAAGATGCTGAGAGTACATAAAAATGTCCCTATACCTTCTTTTTATGTCATGACACACCAAGAACAGTATAATTAAGTATCGATATTTAAAAAAAAATAAAGAAAAAAAAATAGGCTATCAGCGGGAATCGAACCCGGGTCGCTGCGTTAGTAGTCAAGTGCCCGCAACGAAAGACTAACGTGGCATTGCTGAAGGGAATTGTAATGAAAATTACTTTTAATACTATTGGTATCGTAAACTATCCCCAGCAAAGTCACCATCGGACTGGAGGTTACATTCGGGAAAAGCTTCAGGGTTACATTCGGGAATTTGTTTTACGAGTGTAACCTCCAAAAGGTTACAGGTTACAGTATACTCGGAAAAAAAGGTATATCAATCTATCGAGTGCTATGCTCTATGTTAGAATCTACTTAATCAAGTTATCTAAGGAATCTAGTTAGTTCTTGTGTGCATAACATATGTACAGGATCCTGAACAAAGCATGAGCACATCAAAGATGCTGAGAGTACATAAAAATGTCCCTATACCTTCTTTTTATGTCATGACACACCAAGAACAGTATAATTAAGTATCGATATTTAAAAAAAAAAATGAAGAAAACAAAAATAGGCTATCAGCGGGAATCGAACCCGGGTAGCTGCGTTAGTAGTCAAGTGCCCGCAACGAAAGACTAACGTGGCATTGCTGAAGGGAATTGTAATGAAAATTACTTTAAATACTATTGGTATCGTAAACTATCCCAAGCAAAGTCACCATCGGACTGGAGGTTACATTCGGGAAAAGCTTCAGGGTTACATTCGGGAATTTGTTTTACGAGTGTAACCTCCAAAAGTTTACAATCGATAATTTTTTTTTCCGAATGTAAATTCCAAAAAGTAACATTAGGAAAAATAAAACAGTATACTCGGAAAAAAAGGTATATCAATCTATCGAGCGCTATGCTCTATGTTAAAATCTACTTAATCAAGTTATCCAAGGAATCTAGTTAGTTCTTGTGTGCATAAAATATGTACAGGATCCTGAACATAGCATGAGCACATCAAAGATGCTGAGAGTACATAAAAATGTCCCTATACCTTCTTTTTATGTCATGACACACCAAGAACAGTATAATTAAGTATCGATATTTAAAAAAAAAAATGAAGAAAACAAAAATAGGCTATCAGCGGGAATCGAACCCGGGTAGCTGCGTTAGTAGTCAAGTGCCCGCAACGAAAGACTAACGTGGCATTGCTGAAGGGAATTGTAATGAAAATTACTTTAAATACTATTGGTATCGTAAACTATCCCAAGCAAAGTCACCATCGGACTGGAGGTTACATTCGGGAAAAGCTTCAGGGTTACATTCGGGAATTTGTTTTACGAGTGTAGCCTGCAAAAGGTTACAATCGATATTTTTTTTCCGGATGTAAATTCCAAAAAGTAACATTAGGAAAAATAAAACAGTATACTCGGAAAAAAAGGTATATCAATCTATCGAGCGCTATGCTCTATGTTAGAATCTACTTAATCAAGTTATCCAAGGAATCTAGTTAGTTCTTGTGTGCATAAAATATGTACAGGATCCTGAACAAAGCTTGAGCACATCAAAGATGCTGAGAGTACATAAAAATGTCCCTATACCTTTTTTTATGTCATGACACACCAAGAACAGTATAATTAAGTATCGATATTTAAAAAAAAAAAAAAATAGGCTATCAGCGGGAATCGAACCCGGGTAGCTGCGTTAGTAGTCAAGTGCCCGCAACGAAAGACTAACGTGGCATTGCTGAAGGGAATTGTAATGAAAATTACTTTTAATACTATTGGTATCGTAAACTATCCCAAGCAAAGTCACCATCGGACTGGAGGTTACATTCGGGAAAAGCTTCAGGGTTACATTCGGGAATTTGTTTTACGAGTGTAACCTCCAAAAGGTTACAATCGATAATTTTTTTTCCGAATGTAAATTCCAAAAAGTAACATTAGGAAAAATAAAACAGTATACTCGGAAAAAAAGGTATATCAATCTATCGAGCGCTATGCTCTATGTTAGAATCTACTTAATCAAGTTATCCAAGGAATCTAGTTAGTTCTTGTGTGCATAAAATATGTACAGGATCCTGAACAAAGCATGAGCACATCAAAGATGCTGAGAGTACATAAAAATGTCCCTATACCTTCTTTTTATGTCATGACACACCAAGAACAGTATAATTAAGTATCGATATTTAAAAAAAAATAAAGAAAAAAAAATAGGCTATCAGCGGGAATCGAACCCGGGTCGCTGCGTTAGTAGTCAAGTGCCCGCAACGAAAGACTAACGTGGCATTGCTGAAGGGAATTGTAATGAAAATTACTTTTAATACTATTGGTATCGTAAACTATCCCCAGCAAAGTCACCATCGGACTGGAGGTTACATTCGGGAAAAGCTTCAGGGTTACATTCGGGAATTTGTTTTACGAGTGTAACCTCCAAAAGGTTACAATCGATAATTTTTTTTTCCGAATGTAAATTCCAAAAAGTAACATTAGGAAAAATAAAACAGTATACTCGGAAAAAAAGGTATATCAATCTATTGAGCGCTATGCTCTATGTTAAAATCTACTTAATCAAGTTATCCAAGGAATCTAGTTAGTTCTTGTGTGCATAAAATATGTACAGGATCCTGAACATAGCATGAGCACATCAAAGATGCTGAGAGTACATAAAAATGTCCCTATACCTTCTTTTTATGTCATGACACACCAAGAACAGTATAATTAAGTATCGATATTTAAAAAAAAAAATGAAGAAAACAAAAATAGGCTATCAGCGGGAATCGAACCCGGGTAGCTGCGTTAGTAGTCAAGTGCCCGCAACGAAAGACTAACGTGGCATTGCTGAAGGGAATTGTCATGAAAATTACTTTAAATACTATTGGTATCGTAAACTATCCCAAGCAAAGTCACCATCGGACTGGAGGTTACATTCGGGAAAAGCTTCAGGGTTACATTCGGGAATTTGTTTTACGAGTGTAACCTCCAAAAGGTTACAATCGATAATTTTTTTTTCCGAATGTAAATTCCAAAAAGTAACATTAGGAAAAATAAAACAGTATACTCGGAAAAAAAGGTATATCAATCTATCGAGCGCTATGCTCTATGTTAAAATCTACTTAATCAAGTTATCCAAGGAATCTAGTTAGTTCTTGTGTGCATAAAATATGTACAGGATCCTGAACATAGCATGAGCACATCAAAGATGCTGAGAGTACATAAAAATGTCCCTATACCTTCTTTTTATGTCATGACACACCAAGAACAGTATAATTAAGTATCGATATTTAAAAAAAAAAATGAAGAAAACAAAAATAGGCTATCAGCGGGAATCGAACCCGGGTAGCTGCGTTAGTAGTCAAGTGCCCGCAACGAAAGACTAACGTGGCATTGCTGAAGGGAATTGTAATGAAAATTACTTTAAATACTATTGGTATCGTAAACTATCCCAAGCAAAGTCACCATCGGACTGGAGGTTACATTCGGGAAAAGCTTCAGGGTTACATTCGGGAATTTGTTTTACGAGTGTAACCTCCAAAAGGTTACAATCGATAATTTTTTTTCCGAATGTAAATTCCAAAAAGTAACATTAGGAAAAATAAAACAGTATACTCGGAAAAAAAGGTATATCAATCTATCGAGCGCTATGCTCTATGTTAGAATCTACTTAATCAAGTTATCCAAGGAATCTAGTTAGTTCTTGTGTGCATAAAATATGTACAGGATCCTGAACAAAGCATGAGCACATCAAAGATGCTGAGAGTACATAAAAATGTCCCTATACCTTCTTTTTATGTCATGACACACCAAGAACAGTATAATTAAGTATCGATATTTAAAAAAAAAATGAAGAAAACAAAAATAGGCTATCAGCGGGAATCGAACCCGGGTCGCTGCGTTAGTAGTCAAGTGCCCGCAACGAAAGACTAACGTGGCATTGCAGAAGGGAATTGGAATGAAAATTACTTTTAATACTATTGGTATCGTAAACTATCCCAAGCAAAGTCACCATCGGACTGGAGGTTACATTCGGGAAAAGCTTCAGGGTTACATTCGGGAATTTGTTTTACGAGTGTAACCTGCAAAAGGTTACAATCGATATTTTTTTTCCGGATGTAAATTCAAAAAAGTAACATTAGGAAAAATAAAACAGTATACTCGGAAAAAAAGGTATATCAATCTATCGAGCGCTATGCTCTATGTTAGAATCTACTTAATCAAGTTATCCAAGGAATCTAGTTAGTTCTTGTGTGCATAAAATATGTACAGGATCCTGAACAAAGCTTGAGCACATCAAAGATGCTGAGAGTACATAAAAATGTCCCTATACCTTTTTTTATGTCATGACACACCAAGAACAGTATAATTAAGTATCGATATTTAAAAAAAAAAAAAATAGGCTATCAGCGGGAATCGAACCCGGGTAGCTGCGTTAGTAGTCAAGTGCCCGCAACGAAAGACTAACGTGGCATTGCTGAAGGGAATTGTAATGAAAATTACTTTTAATACTATTGGTATCGTAAACTATCCCAAGCAAAGTCACCATCGGACTGGAGGTTACATTCGGGAAAAGCTTCAGGGTTACATTC